>NC_041220.1:58321918-58325848 GCF_002837175.3 Physeter macrocephalus
GTTCCCCTGCATCGGCAGGCGGACGCACAGCCACTGCGCCACCAGGGAAGCCCCCTTTGATCATTTTTTAATTGAGTTGTTTTTTGCTGTTGTTGATTTGGGATTTTTATATATTTTTTTCCTGATTGGCCTCAATGATTGTTGCTTTAGTGGTGATGCTTGAGTTAAATTATGAAGGACAAGTAGAAATATGCTTAATAAAATGGGTTGGAGTGGAAAGGTGGGGAGTCTAATCTTGGTAAAGAGAATGGCATGTATAAATACTAATGGGTGAAAGGGACTTGCATATAAACATAAATATGAATTGATGTTCTACCTGAAAAATGTATATGTAGTTTACAAATTTTTCCCAAAATAGGATATATGTGTGTGTGTGTATACATATATATATACTTATAAATGCACAGATATTGTAACAAGGTTTCTCAGTAGCAGCACTGTTGACATTTTGGGCTAGATAATTATTTGTTGTCCAGTGCTGTCCTGTGCATTGTAATTATTTAACAGCATCCGTGGCCTCTACCCAGTAGATGCCAGTTACTCTCTTTCCTGACCCTAGTTGTGACAATTAACATGTCTCCAGGGAGGGGGAATAGATGAAATAGGTGAAGGGGATCAGAGGTACAAAGTTCCAACTATAAAGTAAATGTCATGGGGGATGTAATGTACACATAGAGAATGTAGTCAATAATATTGTAACAACTTTGTTTGGTAACAGGATGGTATCTGGTCTTATTGCAGTGATCATGTCAAAATGTATACAAATACAAATCACCATGTTGTACACCTGAAAGTAATATAATATTGTATGTTAATTGTAACTCAATAGAAAAAAAATGTTTCCATACATTGCTAAATGTCCCCTGAGGGCAACCCCCTTTCTTGCCAGCTATAACTTCAGCTATAAGACGAGATGTTAGGTAGAGAGATAAATAGACAGACGGGTGGTGAGGAGCGAATACTGGTATATTGTTATATTGTGATTAAGACCCTTATCTGTAACAGGCTTTATTTGTGTGTAAGTCAATATTCAACAACATATCGATTATGTCAGTAGGTTTAGGGGTCAGCCTAAAGAATATCTCTTATATTCTTTGTGAGCTTGTATTGATATTATTGTTATTTCTTACTGAGCACTAACTGTGCTAAGAGTCTCCCATTAGGACTCAATTATACAGTAAATTATAGCATTTCTCCTTTTCTATTCAGAGGAAGTCTACTTATTCCTATTTAAAGACTGTTTTCAAAGCACTGAACTACAATTTGTTTCCTTTGCTTTTCTGGGATTCTGGCAGAGTGAGAGGCTGAGAAACCTATAGCTTTCACCCCATTTTATAGATTGCACACAGGAGAAACAGAGCAAGGCAACTGAATAAAGTAACATGTTCATTAATTTTACAATTTGGGTATTATAAGACTCACCCAGCAGCAGGAAGGTGGGCATTCTGGAAAAATTTCTGGGGAGGATTTTGACATCTTCAATACTAAGTTTGACTGGTTTAGACACAAGTAAGCTTATAGGCTTTTGAAAATCTAAGTTGCTGAAGCAAAGCCTTGCCTGATTCCTGACTTACATCTGCGTCTTTTGTAATTTGCAACCCGCCATTAAACTTAGGGCCACCATTATTCAAGTTTCCCAGGAATTTCCTACAAAAAGAATTACGGGTCCAAAAAAAGAAAGAAAAAAGATACTGTACCATCTGTATGTTGATAAACTCTAAAACTTGTCCATCTCTAATCTGAGATACAGACAATTCATGTACCATAAATGCCCAAATCCATAGAGACAGGCTGTATGAGGTTCTTACCTCTAAAGCAGTGTTGTGTTTAATTCCTTCATGGGCCAGAGCCTCCCACTGAAGAGATGAGAGTGGTCATTCAAAGTGCAATGGTATAATAAAATGGACAACCTGGAAGAAATGGACACATTCTTAGAAATGCACAAGCTGCCGAGACTGAACCAGGAAGAAATAGAAAATATGAACAGACCAATCACAAGCACTGATATTGAAACTGTGATTAAAAATCTTCCAACAAACAAAAGCCCAGGACCAGATGGCTTCACAGGAGAATTCTATCAAACATTTAGAGAAGAGCTAACACCTATCCTTCTCAAACTCTTCCAAAATATAGCAGAGGGAGGAACACTCCCAAACTCATTCTAAGAGGCCAACATCACCCAGATACCAAAACCAGACAAAGACGTCACAAAGAAAGAAAACTACAGGCCGATATCACTGATGAACATAGATGTAAAAATCCTAAACAAAATACTAGCAAACAGAATCCAACAGCACATTATAAGGATCATACACATGATCAAGTGGGGTTTATTCCAGGAATGCAAGGATTCTTCAATATATGCAAATCAATCAACGTGATACACCACAGTAACAATTTGAAGGAGAAAAACCATATGATCATCTCCGAAGATGCAGAGAAAGCTTTTGACAAAATTCAACACGTATTTATGATAAAAACCCTGCAGAAAGTAGGCCTAGAGGGAACTTTCCTCAACATAAGGAAGGCCATATATGACAAACCCACAGCCAACATTGTCCTCAATGGTGAAAAACTGAAACCATTTCCACTAAGATCAGGAACAAGACAAGGTTGCCCACCCCCACCACTATTATTCAACATAGTTTTGGAAGCTTTAGGCACAGGAATCAGAGAAGAAAAAGAAATAAAAGGAATCCAAATCAGGAAAGAAGAAGTAAATCTGTTACTGTTTGCAGATGACATGATAGTCTACATAGAGAATCCTAAAGATGCTTCCAGAAAACTACTAGAGCTAACCTATGAATTTGGTAAAGTAGCAGGATACAAAATTAATACACAGAAATCTCTTGCATTCCTATACACTAATGATGAAAAATCTGAAAGTGAAATTAAGAAAACACTCCCATTTACCATTGCAACAAAAAAAATAAAATATGTAGGAATAAACCTACCTAAGGAGAAAAATGACCTGTATGCAGAAAATTATAAGACACTGATGAAAGAAATTAAAGATGATACAAATAGATGGAGAGATATACCATGTTCTTGGATTGGAAGAATCAACATCGTGAAAATGACTCTACTACCCAAAGCAATCTACAGATTCAATGCAATCCCTATCAAACTACCACTGGCATTTTTTACAGAACTAGAACAAAAAATTTCACAGTTTGTATGGAAACACAAAAGACCCCGAATAGCCAAAGCAATCCTGAGAACGAAAAATGGAGCTGGAGGAATCAGGCTCCCTGGCTGCACACTATACTACAAAGCTACAGTAATCAAGACAGTATGGTACTGGCACAAAAACAGAAATATAGATCAGTGGAACAGGATAGAAAGCCCAGAGATAAACCCACACACGTATGGTTCCCTTATCTTTGATAAAGGAGGCAAGAATATACAGTAGAGAAAAGGCAGCCGCTTCAATAAGTGGTGCTGGGAAAACTGGACATGTAAAAGTATGAAATTAGAACATTCCCTAACACTATACACAAAAATAAACTCAAAATGGATTAAAGACCTAAATGTAAGCCCAGACACTCTCAAACTCTTCGAGGAAAACATAGGCAGAACACTCTATGACATAAATCACAGAAAGATCCTTTTTGACCCACCTCCTAGAGAAATGGAAAGAAAAACAAACCTGAGGATATGGGGAGGGGGAAAGGTAAGCTGTGACAAAGTGAGAGAGTGGCATGGACATATATACACTCCCAAAAGTCAAATGGATAGCTAGAGGGAAGCAGCTGCATAGCACAGGGAGATCAGCTCTGTGCTTTGTGACCACCTAGAGGGGTGGGATAGGGAGGGTGGGAAGGAGGAAGACAGAAGAGGGAAGAGATATGGGAACGTATGTATATGTATAGCTGATTCACTTTGTTGTAAAGCAGAAACTAACACACCATTGTAAAACAGTTATACTCC
>NC_041220.1:58326184-58353601 GCF_002837175.3 Physeter macrocephalus
GATACAGCCAGTATGGAGAGCAGTATAGAGGTTCCTTAAAAAACTAAAAATAGAACTACCATATGACCCAGCAATTCCACTACTAGGCATATACTCTGAGAAAGCCATAATTCAAAAAGAGTCGTGTACCAAAATGTTCATTTCAGCTCTATTTACAATAGCCAGGACATGGAAGCAACCTAAGTGTCCAGCATAGGATGAATGGATAAAGAAGATGTGGCACATATATACAATGGAATATTACTCAGCCATAAAAAGAAATGAAACTGAGTTATTTGTAATGAGGTGGATAGACCTGGAGTCTGTCATACAGAGTGAAGTAAGTCAGAAAGAGAAAAACAAATACCGTATGCTAACACATATATATGGAATCTAAGAAAAAAAAAGTCATGAAGAACCTAAGGGTAAGATGGGAATAAAGACACAGACCTACTAGAGAATGGACTTGAGGATATGGCGAGGGGGAAGGGTAAGCTGTGACAAAGTGAGAGAGTGGCATGGACATATATACACTACCAAACCTAAAACAGATAGCTAGTGGGAGGAAGCCACATAGAACAGGGAGATCAGCTTGAGGGGTGAGATAGGGAGGGTGGGAGGGAGGGAGACGCAAGAGGGAAGAGATATGGGAACATATATATATGTATAACTGATTCACTTTGCTATAAAGCAGAAACTAACACACCATTGTAAAGCAATTATACTCCAATAAAGATGTTAAAAAAAATAAATCCTAAACAGTTATGAAATAAATAAAAATATTAATAGAATTTACTTAATCCAACTTTGCTGGGAGACATGAAAACTTTAAACTTTCCCAGGAAAATCAACATGTTACTATAAGGGATTTTTAATTTAAATTCTAAAGAAGAAGGGGCAAGAGAACTTGGGGCCTTGGTGTAAGCCCCTGCCTTACAACAGACTAGTTGTATGACTCAGATCATAATTTCATCAGTGATTCTTTATATGGCAGGTGAAAACCAGGAGCTGGATTAGGCTATGAAAATAATTTTTCTGCTTAAGTATATATGATAATATATCTGGATTTTGAAATTTTTATTTGTCATCACCAACTATTCACAGGAACATTTTTTATACCTGTCTTTCCTTAATCCTTACTCCATCCCTATATCTAATCAGTTGCCAATTTCTATAGCTACTCTGCAATGTCCTTGAAAATGTTTTCCTCCTTCTGTTTCAGTGTCAGTGCTCTCCATGCTTCTCTGAATTAATGTAAGAACTTCACAAGATGTGTTTTGTTTTTTAGTTGAACTCTTCTCCAATTCATCCTACACTCTATGATCATTTTAATCCCAGTAAAGTTGGGTTCCTGTCATTGTATTGGTGGCTTTACATCCATCTTTATACATTTCTAAGCCTGAGCATCAAAGATTCTATGTGATAACCTACCTTTGCTGCCTCACTTTCACTATCTCAAACAAAGAATCTTCATCCCACTCATCCCTGACTCTTGCTATTGCGTCCTGATAAAGTACTCCAATTTTAGTATTCCTTTCTTCAAGGTATACATAATTCTACCTGGGATCCTACTTTCCCCTTCCTTATTTCTAGAAACTCTTCATATCTCTCAAAGTTTGAAATAAATACTACCCTCTCTTCCATCATGTCTGGATCTCCCAACAAGATCTGAGCTCTCTTATCTCTGCAAATCCATGAAAAATTGTCTTGCTTTCTTCAGCTATTTTTCAGTTTACCTATTATATTACTAGGCCTTGTCTTTGTTATATGCTTGTAAGATTCTTGATGGCAAAGATTTCTTTCACAAACCAGCAGATGCATTTATTTTAATAAAATCAAAGATTTTTCTACATAGTAATTGGTAAACTTAAGCAGTGGCCTTTGGCAATATAAATATTATATTGTAAATTGACCCCATATGTGTAAATCATTAGATTTTGCAAAATGAAAGAGGTCAAATGATAGTTTTTAAATGGGCTATATAGGAAAAGAAATAATATTAACTCTAGTCAAGACATAAGCAATATGCCCTTGTTGAAATGTCAATCAATTCTAAAGAATGAAAAAATCGATATTATGTGCTTCTGTCAGCTCAGTACAGCTACATTCCCAGAGGCACATTCTGGGCTGTTCCCAGAATTTGCTGTGCAATGTCAAGGATGGCCTGGGATTGAACAGGACTGTCTTTACCTTAGGAAGCTCAGTCCTAGGAAGACATACATGTACACTGACAATCTTATTATTATTATTTTTTCAGTCTTATTATTTTTAACTGTGGTAAAATAAACATAAAATTTAACATTTTAACCATTTTAAATATACAGTTCTGTGGCATTTAGTACATTCACATTTTTGCGCAACAACACTCTTATTTAAAAAATATTTTTTCCTGGATAAAATAATATAGTTTATTGTAGAAAAGAAAAGGAAGAAGAAATCAAAGCCTATTTGTAAACGTACCAGGGAGAAATAAGCATTGTGTTGGTATAAGATTATATATTCTTCTATAATCTTGTCTCTAACATATGTAATTTAAAAATTAGATCTTTTCATGCCTATGATTTTTAACCTGCTTATTAAACTTACCAATAATTTGAAAACATAGTCTCTAGTTCCAGGAAATACAGTCTTTTAAAAAAAATAGTTTGTAATAAGGGTGCCATGATATTTTAAAATAATAACTCATGTGATTATCTTCAGAGAGAGAAATTTAGTGACAGTCTTCTCATTTATACCATGTTTTATTCCTTCTTAATAAAAACAATTTGAAAAGGAAATTATCAAATAAACATTTCACTTTTGCATTGGCAATTATGTATATT
Organism: Physeter macrocephalus; assembly: GCF_002837175.3. NCBI lineage: Eukaryota > Metazoa > Chordata > Mammalia > Artiodactyla > Physeteridae > Physeter > Physeter macrocephalus. The sequence goes on from NC_041220.1 coordinate 58,328,986, forward strand.
TTTGTAAAATAGAATATTTAGTTCTTAAAAAAAATCATTCAGTGTTTTCTTTCAGCTTTCAAATTTTATTTTGTCTTCAATTTTTCATTTTTCTAAATAGCTATCTTTGCATATAAACAGATAATTGCTGTAAGTTAAATTTCTAGGATAAATTGTTTTGCAAAATGTGATACAGATTAGCAGAGTTCTTCAGAAATGTTATCTCAGTGTTTACTTCCAGGAACTGGGTACTCTCACCATCATTTCATATTATCATTCTATTCCTTCTTTGCCAACTTGATGAATGAAATACTGCACATTGTTGTAGCATTACTTTGATAAAAAATGAGAGTAAACAATTTCATATATTGATTAAATATCTATTTACCATGACACTTCAAAAAATACTCTGCTTCTTCAGTCATTTTCTAATATGGTGTAAATCTTTATTTATTAATTTATAACAGCTCTTCATATATGTATAATATCAATGTTGTCTTATCCATTTGTGCTATAATATTCTTCATTTTGATTTTAATATGTATATTTGCATTTTTATAAAAGAGATTTAGTTTATGTAAATAGCTATAAAAAATTATTTTATTACATTTTCTTGTTTTCAATTTATGTACCCGACATCTTTTTCAAAATAAAAAATAAATCACTTATGCTTTCTCTAGAAAAAAATATGCAATATAAAATAAAATTTTAGGGACTTCCCTGGTGGTGCAATGGTTAAGAATCTGCCTGCCAATGCAGGGGACATGGGTTCGAGCCCTGGTCCGGGAAATCCCACATGCTGCGGAGCAACTAATCCCATGTGCCACAACTGCTGAGCCTGTGCACTAGAGCCCAGAAGCCAAAGCTACTGAAGCCCACATGCTGCAGCTACTGAAAGCCACACACCTAAAGCCTGTGCTGCACAAGAATAGAAGCTGCCGCAATAAGAACCCCAGGCACCACAACGAAGAACTAGTGAAAACCTGTGTGCAGCAACAAAGACCCAACACAGCCATAAATAAATAAATAAATTTATAAAATAAAAGTTTAATTTTTTCAAAAATATTTTTCAATGATTTCATTATTATTTATTGAAAAAATATTATCCCAATTTATTTGAGACATCTATAAATGAGTATGTGACGTCTTCTCTTCCCTGAGGTATAATTCTGACTTTTTTAGATTAATCCAGAAGCCTATTTTACATTACCACAGAATATGAATTTTTGAAACTTCATAATATTTTTCTATTATCTTACAGCACAATTCACTCCCTTTTGTTAATTATTTTAAAATTTGCCTTGGGGGAAAGAGCTTCAAGATGGTGGAAGAGTAAGACACGGAGATCACCTTCCTCCCCACAAATACATCAGAAATACATTTACATGTGGAACAATTCCTACAGAACACCTACTGAATGCTGGCAGAAGACCTCAGACTTCCCAAAAGGCAAGAAACTCCCCACACACCTGGGTAGGGCAAAAGAAAAAAGAAAAAACAGAGACAAAACAATAGGGATGGGACCTGAACAACTGCGAGGGAGCTGTGAAGGAGGAAAGGTTTCCACACACTAGGAAGCCCCGTCACGGGCGGAGACTGCGGATGGTGGACGAGGGAAGCTTTGGAGCCATGGAGGAGAGCGCAGCAACAGGGCTGCGGAGGGCAAGGTGGAGAGATTCCCACACAGAGGATCAGTGCCAACCAGCACTCACCAGCCCAAGAGGCTTGTCTGCTCACCCGCCAGGGAAGGTGGGGGCTAGGAGCTGAGGCTCGGGCTTCGGTGGTCGGATCCCAGGGAGAGGACTGGGGTCCACTGCGTGAACACAGACTGAAGGGGGCTATTGCGCCACAGTTAGCCAGGGGGCAGTCCCGGAAAAAGTCTGGAGCTGCCAAAGAAGCAAAAGACTTTTTCTTGCCTTTGTTTCCTAGTGGGTGAGGAGAGGGGATTAAGAGCACCGCTTAAAGGAGCTCCAGAGACAAGCGCGAGCTGCGGCTATCAGCGCGGATGCCAGAGAGGAGCATGAGATGCTAAGGCTGCTGCTGCTGCCACCAAGAAGCCTGTGTGCAAGGACAGGTCACTCTCCACACCTCCCCTCCCGGGAGTCTGTGCAGCCCACCACTGCCAGGGTCCCGTGATCCAGGGACAACTTCCCTGGGAGAACACACGGCGCATCTGAGGCTGGTGCAACGTCACGCTGGCCTTTGCCGCTGCATAATCACCACACATCCGTACCCCTCCCTTCTCCCAGCCTGAGTGAGCCAGACACCAGAAGCAGCTGTTCTGTTAACCCTGCCCTGTCTGAGCAGAAACAGATGCGCTCAGGTGATCTGCAAGCAGAGGTGGGTTCACATCCAAAGCTGAACCTCAGGAGCTGTGCAAACAAAGAAGAGAAAGGTAAATCTCTCCCAGCAGCCTCAGGAGCAGTGGATTAAATCTCCAGAGTCAACTTGATGTGCCTTGCATCTGTGGAATACCTGAATAGACAACGAATCATCCCAAATTGAGGAGGTGTACTTTGGGAGCAATGATATGTATATATTTTCCCCTTTTTCTCTTTTGGTAAGTGTATATGTGTATGCTTCGGTCTGTGATTTTGTCTGTATAGCTTTGCTTTTACCATTTGTCCTAGGGTTCAGTTGGTTCCGTTTTTTTTTTATTATTATTACATAAAAAAATTTTCTTAATAATTTTTTATTTTAATAACTTATTTTATATTATTTTAGATTCTTCTTTCTTTCTTTCTTTGTTTCCTCCCTTTTATTCTGAACCTTGTGGAGGACAGGCTCTTAGTGCTCCAGCCAGGCATCAGGGCTGTGCTAATGAGGTGGGAGAACGAAGTTCAGGACACTGGTCCACAAGAGACTTCCCAGCTCCACGTAATATCAAATGGCAAAAATCTCCCAGAGAACTCCATCTAAACGTCAGGTTCCAGCTCCACTCAAAAACCAGCAAGCTACAGTGCTGGAAACCCTATGCCAAAAAATTAGCAAGACAGGAACAAAACCCCATCCATTACCCCAGAGGCTGCCTAAAATCAAAATACGCCACACACACTCCAAAAAGCACCAGCAAACGTCGACCTGCCCACCAGAAAGACAAGATCGAGCCTCATCCACCACATCACAGGCACTAGTCCCCTCCAACAGGAAGCCTACACAACCCACTGAACCAACCTTAGCCACTGGGAACAGACACCAAAAACAACGGGAACTACGTACCTGCAACCTGTGAAAAGGAGACCCCAAACACAGTAAGTTAAGCAAAATGAGAAGACAGAAAAACACACAGATGAAGGAGCAAGGCAAAAACCCACCAGACCTAACAAATGAAGAGAAAATAGGAAGTCTACCTGAAAAAGAATTCAGAATAATGATAATAAAGATGATACAAAATCTTGGAAATAAGATGGAGAAAATACAAGAGACGTTTAACAAGGACTTAGAAGAACTAAAGAGCAAACAAACAGTGAGGAAAAACAGAATAAATGAAATTAAAAATTCTCTAGAAGGGATCAATAGCAGAATAACTGAGGCAGAAGAACGGATAAGTGACCTGGAACATAAATAGTGGAAATAATTACTTCAGAGCAGAATAAAGAAAAAAAGAATGAAAAGAATTGGGGACAGTCTCAAAGACCTCTGGGAAAACATTAAATGCAAGAACATTCAAATTATAGGGGTCCCAGAAGAAGAGGAAAAGAAAGGAACTGAGAAAATATTTGAAGAGATTAGAGTTGACAACTTCCCAAATATGGGAAAGGAAATAGGTGATCAAGTCTAGGAAGCACAGAGAGTCCCATACAGGATAAATCCAAGGAGAAACCTGCCAAGACACATATTAATCAAACTATCAAAAATTAAATACAAAAAACTAATATTATAAGCAGCAAGGGAAAAACAACAAGTAACACATAAGGGAATCCCCATAAGGTTAACAGCTGGTTTTTCAGCAGAAACTTCACAAGCCAGAAGGGAGTGGCAGGACATATTTAAAATGATGAAGGAGAAAAAAATACAACCAAGATTACTCTACCCAGCAAGGATCTCATTCAGATTTTTTTCTTTTTTTTTTACAAATTTATTTATTTTTTATTTATTTTTACTTTTGCCTGTGTTGGATCTTCGTTGCTGCTCCTGGGTTTTCTCTAGTTGTGGCGAGTTGGGGCTACTCATTGTAGTGGCTTCTCTTGCGGCGGAGCATGGGCTGTAGCTGTGCAGGCTTCCGTAGCTGTGGATCGTGGGCTTTAGACTGCAGGCTCAGTAGTTGTGGCACACGGGCTTAGCTGCTCTGTGGCATGTGGGATCTTCCCAGACCAGGGCTTGAACCGGTGTCCCCTGCATTGGCAGGCAGATTCTTACCCACTGCACTAACTGGGAAGTCCCCTCATTTAGATTTGATGGAGAAATTATAAGCTTTACAGATAAAATGATATTCCATGCAAATGGAAATCAGAAGAAAGCTGGAGTAGCAATTCTCATAACAGACAAAGTAAACTTTAAAACAAAGACTCTTACAAGAGACAAAGAAGGACTCTACATAGAAAAAAATACAACCAAGATTACTCTACCCAGCAAGGATCTCATTCAGATTTTTTTCTTTTTTTTTTACAAATTTATTTATTTTTTATTTATTTTTACTTTTGCCTGTGTTGGATCTTCGTTGCTGCTCCTGGGTTTTCTCTAGTTGTGGCGAGTTGGGGCTACTCATTGTAGTGGCTTCTCTTGCGGCGGAGCATGGGCTGTAGCTGTGCAGGCTTCCGTAGCTGTGGATCGTGGGCTTTAGACTGCAGGCTCAGTAGTTGTGGCACATGGGCTTAGCTGCTCTGCCAACATAGGAGCACCTCAATACATAAGGCAAATACTAGCAGCCATAAAATGGGAAATCGACAGTAGCACAATCATATTAGGGGACTTAACACCCCACTAGACCAATGGACAGATCATCCAAAATGAAAATAAATAAGGAAACCCAAGCTTTAAATGATACATTAAAGAAGATGGACTTAATGGATATATATATAGGAGATTCCATCGTAAAACAACAGAATACACATTCTTCTCAAGTGCTCATGAAATATTCTCCAGGATAGATCATATCTTGGGTCACATATCAACCCTTGGTAAGTTTAAGAAAATTGAAATCTTATCAAGTATGTTTTCCGACAACAGCACTATGAGACTTGATATCAATTACGGGAAAAAAAATATGTAAGAAATACACACACATGGAGGTTAAACAACACACTACTTAATAAGCAAGAGATCACTGAAGAAATCAACGAGGGAATAAAAAAATACCTAGAAACAAATGACAATGAAAACATGACAACCCAAAACCTATGGGATGCAGCAAAAGCAGTTCTAGGAGGGAAGTTTATAGCAATACAATCCTATCTTAAGAAACAAGAAACATCTGTAATAAAAAACCTAACTTTACACCTAAAGCAATTAGAGAATGAAGAAAAAAAGAACCCCAAAGTTAGCAGAAGGAAAGAAATCATAAATACCAGATCAGAAATAAATGAAAAAGAAATGAAGGAAATGATAGCAAAGGTCAATAAAACTAAAAGCTGGTTCTTTGAGAGGATAAACAAAATTGATAAAACATTAGCCAGAGTTACAAAGAAAAAAAGGGAGAAGACTCAAAAATCAATAGAATTAGAAATGAAACAGGAAAAGGAACAACTGACACTGAAGAAATAAAAAGAATAATGAACAATTACTACAAGGAACCATGTGCCAATAAAATGGACAAACTGGAAGAAATGGACAAACTCTTAGAAATGCACAACCTTCTGAGACTGAACCAGGAAGAAATAGAAAATATGAACAGACCAATCACAAGCACTGAAATTGAAACTGTGATAAAAAATCTACAAACAAACAAAAGACCAGGACCAGATGGCTTCACAGGAGAATTCTATCAAACATTTAGAGAAGAGCTAACACCTATCCTTCTCAAATTCTTCCAAAACATAGCAGAGAGAGGAACACTCTAAAACTCATTCTACAAGGCCACCTTCACTCTAATACCAAAACCAGACAAAGATGTCAGAGAGAAAGAAAACTACAGGTCAATATCCCTGATGAACATAGATGCAAAAATCCTCAACAAAATACTAGCAAACAGAATCCAACAGCACATTATAAGGATCATACACTATGATCAAGTGGGGTTTATCCCAGGAATGCAACGATTCTTCAATATAGGCAAATCAAGCAACGTGATACACCATATTAACAAACTGAAGGAGAAAAACCAAATAATCATCTCAATAGATGCCGAGAAAGCTTTTGATAAAATTCAACACTGATTTATGATAAAAACCCTCCAGAAAGTAGACATAGAGGGGACTTTCCTCAACATAATAAAGGCCATATATGACAAAACAAGAGCCAACATCGTCCTCAATGGTGAAAAACTGAAACCATTTCCACAAAGATCAGGAACACGACAAGGTTGCCCACTCTCACCACTTATTCAACACACTTTTGGAAGTTTTAGCCACAGCATTGAGAAGAAAGAGAAATAAAATGATTCCAAATTGGAAAAGAAGAAGTAAAGTTGTCCCTCTTTGCACATGACATGGTACTATACATAGAGAATCCTAAAGATGCTACCAGAAAACTATTAGAGCTATTCAATGAATTGGGTAGAGTAGCAGGATACAAAGTTAGTGCACAGAAATCTCTTGCACAGAAATCTCTGGCATTCTTATACACTAATGATGAAAAATCTGAGAGTGAAATTAAGAAAACACTCCCATTTACCATTGCAACAAAAAGAATAAAATATCTAGGAATAAACCTACTTAGGGAGACAAAAGACCTGTATGCAGAAAATTATAAGACACTGATGAAAGAAATTAAAGATGATACAAATAGATGGAGAGATATACCATGTTCTTGGATTGGAAGAATCAACATTGTGAAAATGACTCTATTACCCAAAGCTATCTACAGATTCAATACAATCCTTATCTAATTACCACAGGCATTTTTTACAGAACTAGAACAAAAAATTTCACAATTTGTATGGAAACACAAAAGACCCCGAATAGCCAAAGCAATCCTGAGAACGAAAAATGGAGCTGGAGGAATCAGGCTCCGTGGCTTCAGACTATACTACAAAGCTCCAGTAATCAAGACAGTATGTTACTGGCACAGAAACAGAAATATAGATCACTGGAACAGGATAGAAAGCCCAGAGATAAACCAATGCACATATGGTCACCTTATCTTTGATAAAGGAGGCAAGAATATACAGTGGAGAAAAGACATCCTCTTCAATAAGTGGTGCTGGGAAAACTGGAGAGATACATGTAAAATAATGAAATTAGAAAACTCCCTAACACAATACACAAAAATAAACTCAAAATGGATTACAGACCTAAATGAAAGGCCAGACACCATCAAACTCTTAGAGGAAAACATAGGCAGATCACTGACATAAATCACAGCAAGATCCTTTTTGACCCACCTCCTAGAGAAATGGAAAGAAAAACAAAAATAAAGAAATGGGACCGAATGAAACTTAAAAGATTTTGCACAACAAAGGAAACAATAGAAAGACGAAATGACAACCTTCAGAATGGTAGAAAATATTTGCAAATGAAGCAACTGACAAAGGATTAATCTCCAAAATTTACAAGCAGCTCAACATTGGAAAAAAAAAACAACCCAAAACAAAATGGGCAGAAGATCTAAATAGACATTTCTCCAAAGAAGATACACAGATTGCCAACAGACATATGAAGGAATGTTCAACATCATTAATCATTAGAGAAATGCAAATCAAAACTACAATGAGATATCATGTCACACTAGTCAGAATGGCCATCATGAAAAAATTTACAAATAATAACTGCTGGAGAGGGTGTGGAGAAAAGTGGATCCACTTGCTGTGTTGGTGGGAATGTACACTGATACAGCCACTATAGAGAACAGTATGGAGGTTCCTGAAAAAACTAAAAGTAGAATTACCATACGATCCAGCAATCCCACTACTGGGCATATACCCTGAGAAAAACATAATTCAAAAAGAGTCATGTACCACAATGTTCATTGCAGCTCTATTTACAATAGCCAGGACATAGAAGCAACCTAAGTGTCCATCAACAGATGAATGGATAAAGAAGAATTGGCACATATATACAATGGAATGTTACTCAGCCATAAAAAGGAACGAAACTGAGTTATTTGTAGTGAGGTATTTGGACATCTAGACTGTCATAGAGAGTGAAGTATGTCAGAAAGAGAAAAACAAATACCCTATGCTAACACATATATATGGAATCTAAAAAAAAAATGTCATGAAGAACCTAGGGGCAAGACAGGAGTAAAGAGGCAGACCTACTAGAGATTGGACTTTAGGATATGGGGAGGAGGAAGGGTACCCTGGACAAAGTGAGAGGGTGGCATGGACATATATACACTACCAAACTTAAAATAGATAGCTAGTGGGAAGCAGCCACATAGCACAGGGAGATCAGCTTGGTGCTTTGTGACCACCTAGAGGCGTGTGATTGTGAGGGTGGGAGGGAGGGAGATGCTAGAGGGAAGAGATATGGGGATATATGTATATGTATAACTGATTTACTTTGTTATAAAGCAGAAAATAACACACCATTGAAAAGCAACTATACTCCGATAAAGATGTTAAAAAAAATGTGTCTTGGTTTTTCCAAATCTTTTATTTTAGAAATAAACTGTAGAAAAATTTGGTCTGGTATAAAACAAAAATCTATTGAAAATTTGTATGGAATTACGTTAAAACCATACATTAATTTTGGAAAAACTGACAATTTATATGACATCCTGATATACAGTATATCATTCTGTTAGTCCCACAATAAAGTCATCAGTTTTCAAAAATCTATTATATTTTAATATATTTGTTTATGTTTCATCACCTCTACACTTGTTTTCTAGTTGATACTTTTGAATTTTTGAAAAGAGGAAAGTGATATTCTCTACAACTAAAAAAAATATGTAATGATTATGTCTTCCAAATGCATTCTGTGTGATGCTAGGCAGATGAGACAATCCTTTCTTAAGTTTAATTTTCTTTACATGTAAAATGGAGCTAATTGTAATACTAAACTCAGTGGGGTGTGAGTAGGTTAGAGAAAGTTAGCAAAACACCTTGTATATGTAAGCACTCAATAAGGATTAGTTTCTTCTATTTATTGTATTGAAAATAAAACATTGTAGTCCTAATTCACCTCATTATTATTAAATGTGCATATTAAATTCTAGTGTTACTAGCATTTATGGGAAAACTTAGAGTTTTTTTTCCATTTTGATATTATTTGACAAACTGATTTTATAACACTGAACTACTCTCAAATTACTATATCAAAACATTTGTAATTTTATAAATTATAGAGGTTGATTTGACTTGATTATATTTATATAACAACTATGTGTTTATATTTGTATGTGAAGCACTTCATAAGTTTTTCATATGTGTTGTATGGAGTGTGCCTATCAGAATTTTACTAGTTTTATAAAATAAATGAAGAGGCTACACATTATTTTACAATACACTTGAAATATATTTTATTATATGGGAAGGATCCAAAATTGTACAATTTGAAAAACCTTCTTTGAGAAATCATCGGCAATCAGGACCACTCTAAATAACTTGCCACCATATTTTATATGGTTATTAATTTATTAAATTGCTCATGCTCATTAAATCAGTTTTGATAACTTGAATTTCCAGAATTCTACATTAAGAAATATTTTTTAAAGTATTTCTGCAAATTTTGATTTTTAAGAAGTTGAATATGTAGCTAATTATATCTAATGAAACTATATTATCATGAATTCAAATAAAAATCTTTAAATGGAGTATAATATAAAAATATTGAATCACTATGCTGTACATGTGAAACTAATATAATAAATCAACTATACTTTAATTTTTTATAATCCACATTTCAAATAGGAAAAATACCACCAAAACCAGCTAAGCTAAAGAACGCATCTAAAATATAAACTTGGGGCTTGCCAGTGGCGCAGTGGATGAGAGTCCGCTTGCTGATGCAAGGGACATGGGTTCGTGCCCCGGTCTGGGAAGATCCCACATGCCGCAGAGCGGCTGGGCCCGTGAGCCATAGCGGCTGAGCCTGCGCGTCTGGAGCCTGTGTTTCGCAATGGGAGAGGCCACAACAGTGAGAGACCCACGTACCGCAAAATAAAAATAAAATAAAATAAAATATAAACTATAAGCAAGACAAAATGAGCTTTAATGGAAGTCTGAGATGGGAGAAGGAATACTGAATAAAAATATTTGATAAATCTTCAACAAATGTCATTAAGAAAAATGGATTTCTGTGTGGAAGAGAATGAATTTAGATTCTTACCTTAAGCCATATACAAAAATTAACTCAACAATGGATGAAAGACCTATACCTAAAACTCCAAACTCTAAACCTCTGAGGAGAAAACGTAGGGGAAAATCTTCATTATACTGGATCTGGCAATGATTTATTTGTTATGGCTCCAAAAGCAAAGGAAACAAAAACAAAAATTAGATGATTAGTACTACGTCAACTACAAAGCTTTTGTGAAGCAAAGGAAATGATCAACATTGTCAAAAGGCAGCTACAGAAAAGGGCATAATATTTGCAAATCATATATCTCATCAGGGGTAAGTATCCAGAATATATAAAGGACCCCTACAACACAACAAGAAAAAATTAAATAATCCAATTTAAAAAATGAGCAAAAGGCATGAGCAAAAGGCTTGAACAGACATTTCCCCAAAGATGATGTACCAATGGCCAATAATCATGTGAAAAATGCTCAACATCACTAATCATGAGAGAAATGCAAATCAAAACCATAAGGAATTATCACCTCACACCCATTAGAATGGTGAGTATCAAAACATTTGAAAATAACACATGTTGGTGAGCATGTGGAGAAATTGTACCCTATGTGTGGTATTGGAGAGATTCCAAATAGTGCAGCCACTATGGAAGACAGTAAGAAGGTTCCTCAAAAAATTGAAAATAGTACTGCAATATGATCCAGCAATCCCCGAGAAGTTATGCATGCCATAACATGAATAAGCCTTGAGGCCATTATGCAAAGTAAAATAAGTCAGTTACAAAAGGACAATTACTGCGTGACTTCACTTATATGAGGTATCTAAAGCAGTCAAATTCATAAGAAACAGAAAGTAAATGGTGCTTACCAGATCTGAGGGGAAGGGAAAAAGAGTTGTTTAACAGATATAGAGTTTCAGTTTTACAAGATTAAAAAGTTCTGGAGATCTGTTTCATAAAGTGTGAATGTATTTAACACTATTAAATTGTATATTTAAGAATGGTTAAAGGACTTCCCTAGTGGTCCACTGGGTAAGACTCTGCAATCCCAATGCAGGGGGCCCAGGTTCAATGCCTCGTTGGGGAACTAGATCCACATGCATGCAACAACTAAGAGTTTGCATGCCACAACTAAAGAGTCCGGATGCCACAACTAAGAAGTCTGCATACTGCAACTAAGAGTCTGCATGCCGCAACTAAGATCCCGTGTGCTGCAACGAAGACCTGGGGCAGCCTAAATCAATCAATCAATTAATCAGTCAATCAATATTTGAAAAAATGGTTAAGACAGCAATTTTATGTTGTATGTTTTATCACAATAAAAATGTTAGGTAAATATCTGCATATAGATCAATGTTAAGTGCAAAAAACCATAATAACATCTGATTTGCTTCAGGAAGAAAACAAGGTTGAAAACAAATCAAAACAATAGCATGTGACAATGTGAACCATAATCTTTTCTAACATCTTTTATGGTTTGGGAGGAGGATAAAGATACGAATTATATATGACTCCATTAAAAGAGTAGGCTGGAGCTTCAAGATGGCGGAGGAATAAGACGTGGAAATCACCTTCCTCCCCACAAATACATCAGAAATACATCTGCATGTGGAACAACTCCTACAGAACACCTACTGAACGCTGGCAGAAGACCTCACACCTCCCAAAAGAAAAGAAACTCCCCACATACCTGGGTAGGTCAAAAGAAAAAAGAAAAAGCAGAGACAAAAGAATAAGGACGGGACCTGCACAAGTGGGAGGGAGCTGTGAAGGAGGAAAGGTTTCCACACACTAGGAAGGCCCTTCACGGGTGGAGATGATGGGTGGCGGTGGGTGGAGGAGAGCGCAGCAACAGTGGAGTGGAGGACAAAGCGGAGACATTCCCGCACAGAGGATTGGTGCTGACCAGCACTCACCGGCCCGAGATGCCTGTCTGCTCACACACCGGGGTGGGTGGGGGCTGGGAGCTGAGGCTCGGGCTTCGGAGGTCGGATCCCAGGGAGCGGACTGGGGTCGGCTGCGTGAACACAGCCTGAAAGGGGCTAGTGCGCCACAGCTAGCCGGGGGGAGTCTGAGAAAATGTCTGGAGCTGCCGAAGAGGCAATAGACTTTTTCTTGCCGTTTCCTGGTGTGCGAGGAGAGGGGTTTAAGAGTGCTGCTTAAAGGAGCTCCAGAGACAGGCGCCAGCCGCGGCTATCAGAGCAGACCCCAGGGATGGTCATGAGACACTACGGCTGCTGTTGCTGCCACCAAGAAGCCTGCGAGCAAGCACAGATCACTCTCCACACCTCCCCTGCTGGGAGCCTGTGCAGCCCGCCACTGCCAAGGCCCCATAATCCAGGCACAACTTACCCAGGAGAACCCACGGTGCGCCTGAGTCTGGTGCAACATCACACTGGACTCTGCCACGGCAGGCTCATCCCGCATCCATAGCCCTCCCTCCACCTGGCCTCAGTGAGCCAGAGCCCCCGAATGAGCTGCTTCTTTAACCCCATCCTGTCTGAGCGAAGAACAGACGCTTCAGGCAACCGACATGCATAGGCGGATCCAGATCCAAAGCTGAATCCCTGGAGCTGTGTGAACAAACAGGAGAAAGGGAAATTCTCCCAGCAACCTCAGGAGCAGTGGATTAAATCTCCACAATCAACTTCATGTACCCTGCATCTGTGGAATACCTGAGTAGACAACCAATCACCCCAAATTGAGGAGGTAGACTTTGGGAGCAAGGATACATACATATAAATATAAATATATATATATATATTTTTTTTCTTTTTTTCTTTTTCTCTTTTTGTGAGAGTATATGTGTATGCTTTTGTCTGTGATTTTCTCTGTATAGCTTTCCCTTTACCACTTGTCTTACGGTTATGTCTGTCCGTCTTTTTTTAGTTATTTAAAAAATTTGTTTTCTTAATAATTATTTTTTATTTTAATAACTTTATTTTATTTTACCTTTTTTCCCTCTTTCTTTCTTTCTTTCTTTCTTTTCTTTCTTTTTTTTCCTCCCTTTTATTCTGAGCTGTTTGGAGGACAGGCTCCAGGAACTTTAGCCAGGCGTCAGGCCTGTGCCAGTGAGGTGGGAGAGCCAAATTCAGGACACTGCTCCAAAAAAGACTTCCCAACTCCACGTAATATCAAACAGCGAAAATCTCCCAGAGATTTCGGCTCAATGCCAAGACCCAGCTGCACTCAATGACCAGCAAGCTACAGGGCAGGACACACTATGCCAAATAACTAGGAAGACAGGAAAACAACCCCATCCATTACCACAGAGGTTGCCTAAAATCATAATAAGGCCACAGACACCCCAAAATACACCACCAGACATGGATGTGTCCACCAGAAAGATGAGATCGAGCCTCATTCACCAGAACACAGGCACTCGTCCCCTCCAACAGGAAGCCTACACAAACCACTGAACCAACTTTAGCCACTGGGCACAGACACCATAAACAATGGGAACTACGAACCTGCAACCTGCAAAAAGGAGATCACAAACACAGTAAGTTAAGCAAAATAAGAAGACAGAAAAGCACACAGATGAAGGAACAAAGCAAAAACGCTCCAGACCTAACAAATAAAGAGGTAATAGGCAATCATCGTGAAAAAGAATTCAGAATAATGATAGTGAAGATGATGCAAATTCTTGGAAATAGAATGGAGAAAATACAAGAAACGTTTAACAAGGACCTAGAAGAACTAAAGAGCAAACAAACAGTGATGAACAACACAATAAATGAAATTAAAGATTCTCTAGAAGGGATCAATAGCAGAGTAACTGAGGCCGAAGAATGGATAAGTAACCTGGAAGATAAAATACTGGAAATAACTACTGAAGAGCAGAATAAAGAAAAAAGAATGAAAAGAATTGAGGACCATCTCAGAGACCTTGGGACAACATTAATTGTTGTCGAATTATAGGGGAAATGCACCAACATTCGAATTACAGGGGTCCCAGAAGAAGAAGAGAAAAAGAAAGGGACTGAGAAAATATTTGAAGAGATTACAGTTGAAAACTTCCCTAATATGGGAAAGGAAATAGTTAATTAAGTCCAGAAAGAACAGAGAGTCCCATATAGGATAAATCCAAGGAGAAGCCTGCCAAGACACATAATAATCAAACAATCAACAATTAAATACTAAAAATAATATTAAAAGCAACAAGGGAATGAAAAACAAATAACCTATAAGGGAATCACCATAAGGTTAACAGCTGATCTTTCAGCAGAAACTTTGCAAGCCAGAAGGGAGTGGCAAGACATATTTAAAGTGATGAAGGAGAAAAACCTACAACCAAGATTACTATACCCATCAAGGATCTCATTCAGATTTGACAGAGAAATTAAAAGCTTTACACACAAGCAAAAACTAAGAGAATTGAGCACTACCAAACCAGCTTTACAACAAATGCTAAAGGAACTTCTCTAGGAAGGAAACACAAGAGATGGAAAGGACCTACAATAATAAGCCCAAAGCAATTAAGAAAATGGTAATAGGAACATACATATCGATAATTACCTTAAATGTAAGTGGATTAAATGCTCCAACCAAAAGACATAGACTGGCTGAATGGATACAAAAACAAGACCTGTATATACGCTGTCTACAAGAGACCCACTTCAGACCTAGGGACACATACAGACTGAAAGTGAGGGGATGGAAAATGATATTCCATGCAAATGGAAATCAAAAGAAAGCTGGAGTAGCAATTCTCATATCAGACAAAATAGACTTTAAAACAAAGACTCTTACAAGAGTCAAAGGACACTACACAATGATCAAGGGATTGACCCAAGAAGAAGATATAACAATTGAAAATATTTATGCACCCAACATAGGGGCACTTCAATACACAAGGCAAATACTAATAGCCATAAAAGGGGAAATCGACACTAACACAATCATAGTAGGGGACTTTAACACCCCACTTTCAGCAATGGACAGATCATCCAAAATGAAAATAAATAAGGAAACACAAGCTTTAAATGATACATTAAACAAGATGGACTTAATGGATATTTATAGGAGATTCCATCCAAAAGTAACAGAATACACATCTTCTCAAGTTCTCCTGGAACATTCTCCAGGATAGATCATATCTTGGGTCACAAATCAAGCCTTGGTAAATTTAAGAAAATTGAAATCGTATCAAGTATCTTTTCTGACCACAGCACAATGAGACTAGATTTCAGTTACAGGAAAAAAATCTGCAAGAAATACAAACACATGGAGGCTAAACAACACACTAATTAGTAACCAAGAGATCACTGAAGAAATCAATGAGGAAATAAAAAAATACCTAGAAACAAATGACAATGAAAACATGACAACCCAAAACCTATGGGATGCAGCAAAAGCAGTTCTAAGAGGGAAGTTTATAGTAATACAATCCTACCTTAAGAAACAAGAAACATCTCAAATAAACAACCTAAACTTACACCTAAAGCAATTAGGGAAAGAAGAACAAAAAAACCCCCAAATTTAGCAGAAGGAAAGAAATCATAAAGATCAGATCAGAAATAAATGAAAAAGAAATGAAGGAATGATAGCAAAGATCAATAAAATGAAAAGCTGGTTCTTTGAGGAGATAAACAAAATTGATAAAACATTAGCCAACTTATGAAGAAAAAAAGGGAGAAGACTCAAATCAATAGAATTAGAAATGAAAAAGGACAAATAACAACTGACACTGCAGAAATCCAAAGGATCATGAGAGATTACTACAAGAAACTCTATGCCAATTAAATGGACAAGCTGGAAGAAATGGACTAATTCTTAGAAATGCACAACCTTCCGAGACTGAACCAGGAAGAAATAGAAAATATGAACAGACCAATCACAAGCACTGAAATTGAAACTGTGATTAAAAATCTTCCAACAAACAAAAGCCCAGGACCAGTGGCTTCACAGGAGAATTCTATCAAACATTTAGAGAAGAGCTAACACCTATCCTTCTCAAACTCTTCCAAAATATAGCAGAGGGCAGAACACTCCAAAACTCATTCTACAAGGCCACCATCACTCTGATACCAAACTCAGACAAAGATGTCACAAAGAAAGAAAACTAGAGGCCAATATCCCTGACGAACATAGATGCAAAAATCCTCAACAAAATACTAGCAAACAGAATCCAACAGCACATTATAAGGATCAAACACTATGATCAAGTGGGGTTTATCCCAGGAACACAAGGATTCTTCAATATAGGCAAATCAATCAACGGAATACACCATATTAACAAACTGAAGGAGAAAAACCACATGATCATCTCAATAGATGCAGAGAAAGCTTTTGACAAAATTCAACACCAATTTATGATAAAAACCCTCCAGAAAGTAGACATAGAGGGAACTTTCCTCAACGTAATAAAGGCCATATATGACAAACCCACAGCCAACATCTGCCTCAATGGTGAAAAATTGAAACCATTTCCACTAAGAGCAGGAACAAGACAAGGTTGCCCATTCTCACCACTATTATTCAACATACTTTTGGAAGTTTTAGCCACAGCAATTAGAGAAGAAAGAGAAATAAAAGGAATCCAAATTGGAAAAGAAGAAGTAAAGCTGTCATTGTTTGCAGATGAGATCTTACTATACATAGAGAATCCTAAAGATACTACCAGAAAACTACTAGAGCTAATCAATGAATTGGGTAGAGTAGCAGGATATAAAATTAGTGCACAGAAATCTCTTGCATTCCTATACACTTATGATGAAAAATCTGAAAGTGAATTGAAGAAAACACTCCCATTTAGCATTGCAAAAAAATGAATAAAATATCCAGAAATAAACCTACCTAAGGGAACAAAGAACTGTATGCAGAAAATTATAAAACACATATGAAAGAAATTAAAGATGATACAAATCGATGGAAAGATATACCATGCTCTTGGATTGGAAGAATTGACATTGTGAAAATGACTCTGCTACCCAAAGCAATATACAGATTCAATGCAATCTCTATGAAACTATCACTGGCATTTGTCACAGAACTAGAACAAAAAATTTCACAATTTGTATGGAAACACAGAAGACCCCGAATAGCCAAAGCAATCTTGAGAAAGAAAAACGGAGCTGGAGGAATCAGGCTCCCTGACTTCAGACTATACTACAAAGCTACAATAATCACCACAGTATGGTACCGGCACAGAAACAGAAATATAGATCAATGGAACAGGATAGAAAGCCCAGAGATAAAGCCACGCACATATGGTCACATTATCTCTGATCAAGGAAGCAGGAATATACAGTGGAGAAAAGACAGCCTCTTCAATAAGTGGTGCTGGGAAAACTTGGACAGCTACATGTAAAAGAATGAAATTAGAACACTCCCTAACACCATACACAAAAATAAACTCAAAATGTATTAACGACCTATATGTAAGGCCATACACCATCAAACTCTTAGAGGAAAGCATAGGCAGAACACTCTATGACATAAATCACAGCAAGATCCTTTTTGACCCACCTCCTAGGGAAATGAAAATAAAAACAAAAATACACAAATGGGACCTAATGAAACTTCAAAGCTTTTGCACAGCAAAGGAAACCATAAACAAGATGAAAAGACAAGCTTCAGAATGGGAGAAAATATTTGCAAATGAAGCAACTGACAAAGGATTAATCTCCAAAATTTACAAGCAGCTCAACATTAAAAAAACAAATAAACCAATCCAAAAATGGGCGGAAGACTTAAATAGACATTTCTCCAGAGAAGATATACAGATTGCCAGCCGACATATGAAAGAATGCTCAACTTCATTAATCATTAGAGAAATGCAAATCAAAATTACAATGAGATACCAATGGTCAGAATGGCCATCATCAAAAAATCTACAAACAATAAATGCTGGAGAGGTTCTGGAGAAAAGGGGACCCTCTTGAACTGTTGGTGGGAATGTAAATTGATACAGCCACTATGGAGAACAGTATGGATATTCCTTAAAAAGCTAAAAATAGAACTACCATATGACCCAGGAATCCCACTACTGGGTACATAACCTGAGAAAACCATAATTAAAAAGAGTCATGTACCACAATGTTCATTGCAGCTCTATTTACAATAGCCAGGACATGGAAGCAACCTAAGTGTCCAGCAACAAATGAATGGATAAAGAAGATATGGCACATATATACAGTGGAATATTACTCAACCATAAAATGGAATGAAAGAGTTTTTTGTAGTGATTTGGATGGACCTCTAGACTGTCATACAGAGTGAAGTATGTCAGAAAGAGAAAAACAAATACCATATGCTAACACATATATATGGAATCTAAAAAAAAAAAAAAGTCATGAAGAACCTAGAGCGAAGACAGGAATAAAAATGGAGAACTACTACAGAAAGGACTTGAGGATACGGGGAAGGGGAAGGGTAAGCTTGGAAAAAGTGAGAGACTGATATGGATATATATACACTACCAAACGTAAAATAGATAGCTAGTGGGAAGCAGCTGCATAGCACAGGGAGATCAACTTGGTGCTTTGTGACCACGTAGAGATGTGTGATTGTGAGGCTGGGAGGGAGGGAGATGCTAGAGGGAAGAGATATGGGGACATATGTATATGTATAACTGATTTACTTTGTTATAAAGCAGAAACTAACACACCATTGTAAAGCAACTATACTCCAATAAAGATGTTAAAAAAATTTGTCTTGTTTATTCCAAATCTTTTATTTTAGAAATAAACTCTAGAAAAATTTCATCTGGTATAAAACCAAAATCTATTGAAAATTTGTATGGAATTACATTAAAACCATACATTAATTTTGGAAAAACTGACAATTTATATTACATCCTGATACACAATATATCATTCTGTTAGTCCCATAGTAAAGTCTTCAGTTTTCTAAAATCGATTACATTTTAATATATTTGTTTTTATTTGATCACCTCTACACTTGTTTTCTAGTTGATTCTTTTGAATTTTTGAAAAGAAGAAAGTGATATTCTCTATAACTAAAAAAAAAAATAATGATTATCTCTGCCTAATGCAATCTGTGTGACGTTAGCAGAGGAGTCAATCCTTTCTTAAGTTTAATTATCTTTATGTGTAAAATGGAGATAATAGTAATACTAAACTCAGTGTGGTGTGAGTAGGTCAGAGAAAGTTAGCAAAACACCTTGTATATGTAAGCACTCAATACGGATTAGTTTCTTCTATTTATTGTATTGAAAATAAAACATTCTAGTCCTAATTCACCTCATTATGATTAAATATGCATATTAAATTCTAGTGTTACTAGCATTTATGGGAAAACTTAGAGTTTTGTTTTCCATTTTGATATTATTATTTGACAAACTGATTTTATAACACTGAACTACTCTCAAATTACTATATCAAAACATTTGTAATTTTATAAATTAAAGAGATTCATTTGATTTACTTATATTTATATAACAACTATGTGTTTATATTTGTATGTGAAGCACTTCATAAGTTTTTCATATGTGTTGTATGGGGTGTGCCTACCAGAATTTTACTAGTTTTATGAAATAAATAAAGAGGCTACACATTATTTTACAATACACTTGAAATACATTTTATTATATGGGAAGGATCCAAAATTGTACAATTTGAAAAATCTTCTTTGAGAAATCATCAGCAATCATTACCACTCTAAATAACTTGCCACCTTATTTTTACAGTTATTAACTTATTAAATTTTGCATGCTCATTAAATCAGTTTTGATAACTTGAATTTCCAGGATTCTACATTAAGAAATATTTTTTAAAGTAGTTCTGCAAATTTTGATTTTTAAGAAGTTCACTATATAGCTAATTATATCTAATGAAACTATATTATCATGAATTCAAGTAAAAATCTTTAAGTGGAGTATAATATATAAAAATATTGAATCACTATGCTGTACATGTGAAACTAATATATTATAAATCAACTATACTTTAATTTTTTAAAATCCATATTTCAAACAGGAAAAATACCACCAAAACCAGCTAAGCTAAAGAACGCATCTAAAATATAAACTATAAGCAGGACAAAAGGAGCTTTGATGGAAGTCTGAGATGGGAGAAGGAATACTGAATAAAAATATTTGATAAATCTTCAACAAATGTCATTGAGAAAAATGGATCTCTGTGTGGAAGAAAATGAATTTAGATTCTTATCCTAAGCCATATACAAAAATTAACCTAACAATGGATTAAAGACCTATACAAAAAACTCAAAACTCTAAACTTCTGAGGAGAAAACATAGGGGAAAATCTTCATTATACTGGATCTGGCAATGATTTCTTGGTTATGGCTCCAGAAGCAAAGGAAACAGAAACTAAAATTAGATGATTAGTACTACGTCAACTACAAAGCTTTTGTGAAGCAAAGGAAATGATCAACATTGTCAAAAGGCAGCTACAGAAAAGGGCATAATATTTGCAAATCATATATCTCATCAGGGGTAAGTATCCAGAATATATAAAGGACTCCTACAACACAACAAGAAAAAATTAAATAATCCAATTTAAAAAATGGGCAAAAGGCTTGAATAGACATTTCTCCGAAGAAGATGTATAAATGGCCAATAATCATATGAAAAAATGCTCATCACTAATCATGAGAGAAATGCAGATCAAAACCATAAGGAATTATCACCTCACACCCATTAGAATGGTGAGTATCAAAACCTTTGAAAATAACACGTTGGTGAAGATGTGGAGAAATTGGACCCCATGTATGGTGTTGGAGAGATTCTGAATAGTTCAGCCACTATGGAAGACAGAATGAATGTTCCTCAAAAAATTGAAAATAGAACTGCAATATGATCCAGCAATCCCTGAGAAGTTATGGATGCTACAACATGAATAAGTCTTGAGGCCATTATGAAAAGTAAAATAAGTTAGTTACAAAAGGAGAAATACTGTGTGACGTTAAGGCTGCTTGCTGGTGCCACCAAGAAGCCTGTGAGAAAGCACAGGTCACTCTCCACACCTCCCCTGCTGGGAGCCTGTGCAGCCCGCCACTGCCAGGTTCCTGTTATCCAGGGACAACTTCCCCAGGAGAACACATGGCGCGCCTGAGGCTCGTGCAATGTCACATGGCCTCTGCAGCCACAGGCTCACCCGCATCCATACCCCGCCCTCCCCTCGGCCTCAGTGAGCCAGAGGCCCCGAATCAGCTGCTTCTTTAACCCCATCCTGTCTGAGCAAAGAACAGACGCCCTGAGGCGACCTACACTCACAGGTGGGTGCAGATGCAAAGTTGAACCCTTGAAGCTGTGTGAACAATCAAGAGAAAGGGAAATTTCTCCCAGCAGCCTCAGGAGCAGTGGATTAAATCTCCATAATCAAATTCATGTACCCTGCTTCTGTGGAATACCTGATTAGACAACGAATCACACCAAATTGAGGAGGTAGACTTTGGGAGCAAAGATATATATATATTTTAATCTCTCTTTCTTTCTTTT
Organism: Physeter macrocephalus; assembly: GCF_002837175.3. NCBI lineage: Eukaryota > Metazoa > Chordata > Mammalia > Artiodactyla > Physeteridae > Physeter > Physeter macrocephalus. Next base: position 58,350,727 of record NC_041220.1, read on the forward strand.
CTTTCTTCCTTCCTTCCTTCCTTTTTCTTTCTTTCTTTCTTTCTTTCTTTCTTTCTTTCTTTCTTTCTTTCTTTCTTTCTTTCTTTCTTTTCTCCCTTTTATTCTGAGCTGTGTGGAGGAATGGCTCTTGGAGCTCCAGCCAGGCATCTGGCCTGAGCCAGTGAGACGGGAGAGCCACGTTCAAGACACTGGTCCACAAGAGACCTCCCCATCCACGTAATATCAAACGGCAAAAATATCCCAGAGATCTCTATCTCAATGCCAAGACGCAGCTCCACTCAACAACCAGCAAGCTACAGTGCAGGACACACTATGCCAAACAACTAGCAAGACAGGAACACAACCCCATCCATTACCACACAAGCAGCCTAAAATCATAATAAGGCAACAGACACCCCAAATCACACCACCAGACGTGGACCTGCCCACCAGAAAGACAAGATCCAGCCTCATCCACCAGAACACAGGCACTAGTCCCCTCCAACAGGAAGCCTACACAACCTGTTGAACCTACCTTAGCAACTGGGCAAAGACACCAAAAACAATGGGAACTACGAACCTGCAACCTGCGAAAAGGAGACCCCAAACACAGTAAGTTAAGCAAAATGAGAAGACAGAGAAACACACACTACTGAAGGAGCAAGGCAAAAACCCACCACACTTAACAAATGAAGAGGAAATAGGCAATCTTCCTGAAAAAGAATGCAGAATAATGATATTAAATATGATCCAAACACTTGGAAATAGAATGAAGAAAATACAAGAAACGTTTAACAAGGACCTAGAAGAACTAAAGAGCAAACAAACAGTGATGAACAACACAATAAATGAAATTAAAGATTCTCTAGAAGGGATCAATAGCAGAATAACGGAGGCAGAAGAATGGATAAGTAATGTGGAAGATAAAATATTGGAAATAACTACTGCAGAGCAGAATAAAGAAAAAAGAATGAAAAGAATTGAGGACACTCTCAGAGACCTCTGGGACAACATTAAACACATCAACATTCGAAATACAGGGGTCCCAGAGGAAGAACAGAAAAAGAAAGGGACTGAGAAAATATTTGAAGAGATTAGGGTTGAAAACTTCCCTAATATGGGAAAGGAATTATTTAATCAAGTCCAGAAAGCACAGAGAGTCCCATACAGGAGATATCCAAGGAGAAACATTTCAAGACACATATTAATCAAACAATCACCAATTAAATACAAAAACAAATATTAAAAGCAGCAGGGAAAAAAAACAAATAACACATAAGGGAATCCCCATAAAGTCAACAGCTGATGTTTCAGCAGAAACTTTGCAAGCCAGAAGGGAATGGCAGGACATATCTAAAGCGATGAAAGAGAAAAACGTACAACCAAGATTACTCTACCCATAAAGGATCTCATTCAGATTAGACGGAGAAATTAAAAGCGTTACACACAAGCAAAAACTAAGAGAATTGAGCACCACCAAACCAGCTTTACAACAAATGGTAAAGGAACTTCTCTAGGCAGGAAACACAAGAGAAGGAAAGGACCTAAAATAATAAACCCAAAGCAATTAAGAAACTGGTAATAGGAACATACATATCGATAATTACCTTAAATGTAAATGGATTAAATGCTCCAACCAAAAGACATAGACTGGCTGAATGGATACAAAAACAAGACCCGTATATATGCTGTCTACAAGAGACCCACTTCAGACCTAGGGACACATACAGACTGAAAGTGAGGGGATGGAAAATGATATTCCATGCAAATGGAAATCAAAAGAAAGCTGGAGTAGCAATTCTCATATCAGACAAAATAGACTTTAAAACAAAGACTCTTACAAGAGTCAAAGAAGGACACTACATAATGATCAAGGGATTGATCCAAAAAGAAGATATAAAAATTGAAAATATTTATGTACCCAACATAAGAGCACCTCAATACATAAGGCAAATGCTAACAGCCATAAAAGGGGAAACCGACAGTAATACAATCATAGTAGGGGACTTTAACACCCCATTTTCACCAATGGACAGATCATCCAAAATGAAAATAAATAAGGAAACACAGCTTTAAATGATACATTAAACAAGATGGACTTAATGAATATTTATAGGAGACTCCATCACAAAACAACTGAATATACAATCTTCTCAAGTGCTCACGGAACATTCTCCAGGATAGATCATATCTTGGGTCACAAATCAAGCCTTGGTAAATTTAAGAAAATTGAAATCCTATCAAGTATGTTTTCTGACAACAGCACTATGAGACTTGATATCAATTACGGGAAAAATCTGTAAGAAATACAAACACATGGAGGCTAAACAACACACTACTTAATAAGCAAGAGATCACTGAAGAAATCATAGAGGAAATAAAAAAATACCTAGCAACAAATGGCAATGGAAGCACGACGACCCAAAACCTATGGGATGCAGCAAAAGCAGTTCTAAGAGGGAAGTTTATAGCAATACAATCCTACCTTAAGAAACAAGAAACATCTCAAATAAACAACCTAACCTTACACCTAAAGCAATTAGGGAAAGAAGAACAAAAGTACCCCAAAGTTAGCAGAAGGAAAGAAATTATAAAGAACAGATGAGAAACAAATGAAAAAGAAATGAAGGAAACGATAGCAAAGATCAATAAAACTAAAATCTGGTTCTTTGAGGAGATAAACAAAATTGATAAACCATTAGCCACACTTACAAAGAAAAAAAGGGAGAAGACTCAAATTAATAGAATTAGAAATGAAAAAGGAGAAATAACAACTGACACTGCAGAAATACAAAGGATCATGAGAGATTACTACAAGAAACTCTATGCCAATTAAATGGACAAGCTGGAAGAAATGGACTAATTCTTAGAAATGCACAACCTTCCGAGACTGAAC
>NC_041220.1:58353755-58371762 GCF_002837175.3 Physeter macrocephalus
GCTAACACCTATCCTTCTCAAACTCTTCCAAAATATAGCAGAGGGAGGAATACTCCAAAACTCATTCTACAAGACCACCATCACTCTGATACCAAAACCAGGCAAAGATGTCACAAAGAAAGAAAACTACAGGCCAATATCCGTGATGAACATAGATGCAAAAATCCTCAACAAAATACTAGCAAACAGAATCCAACAGCACATTATAAGGATCAAACACTATGATCAAGTGGGGTTTATCCCAGGAATGCAATGATTCTTCAATATAGGCAAATCAAGAATGTGATACAGCATATTAACAAACTGAAGTAGAAAAACCACATGATCATCTCAATAGATGCCAAGAAAGCTTTTGACAAAATTCAACACCGATTTATGATAAAAACCCTCCAGAACGCAGACATAGAGGGAACTTTCCTCAACATAATAAAGGCCATATATGACAAAACAAGAGCCAACATCGTCTTCAATGGTGAAAAATTGAAACCATTTCCACTAAGATCAGGAACAGGACAAGTTTGCCCACTCTCACCACTATTATTCAACATAGTTTTGGAAGTTTTAGCCACAGTAATTAGAGAAGAGAGAGAAATAAAGGGAATCCAAGTCAGAAAAGAAGAAGTAAAGCTGTCACTGTTTGCAGATGGCATGGTACTATACATAGAGAATCCTAAAGATGCTACCAGAAAATTACTAGAGCTAATCAATGAGTTTGGTAGAGTAGCAGGATACAAAATTAGTGCACAGTAATCTCTTGCATTCCTATACACTAATGATGAAAAATCTGAAAGTGAATTTAAGAAAACACTGCCATTTACCATTGCAACAAGTAGGAATAAACCTACCTAAGGAGACAAAAAACCTGTATGCAGAAAATTATAAGACACTTATGAAAGAAATTAAAGATGATACAAACAGATGGAGAGATACACCATGTTCTTGGAGTGGAAGAATCAACACTGTAAAAACGACTCTATTACCCAAAGCTATCTACAGATTCAATGCAATCCCTATCCAACTACCGCTGGCATTTTTTACAGAACTAGAACAAAAAATTTCACAATTTGTATGGAAACACAAAAGACCCCGAATAGCCAAAGCAATCTTGAGAAAGAAAAACGGAGCTGGAGGAATCAGGCTCCCTGACTTCAGACTATACTACAAAGCTCCAGTAATCAAGACAGTATGCTACTGGCACAGAAATAGAAATATAGATCAATGGAACAGGATAGAAAGCTCAGAGTTATACCCACGCACATATGGTCACCTTATCTTTGATAAAGGAGGCAGGAATATACAGTGGAGAAAAGACAGCCTCTTCAATAAGTGGTGCTGGGAAAACTTGGACAGCTACATGTAAAAGAATGAAATTAGAACACTCCCTAGCACCATACACAAAAATAAACTCAAAATGGGTTAAAGTCCTACATGTAAGGCCAGACACTATCAAACTCTTAGAGGAAAACATAGGCAGAACACTCTATGACATAAATCACAGCAAGATCCTTTTTGACCCACCTCCTAGAGAAATGGAAATAGCAACAAAAATAAACAAATGGGACCTAATGAAACTTAAAAGCTTTTGCACAGCAAAGGATACCATAAACAAGACCAAAAGACAAGCTTCAGAATGGGAGAAAATATTTGCAAATGAAGCAACTGACAAAGGATTAATCTCCAAAATTTACAAGCAGCTCAACATTAAAAAAACAAAAATCCAATAAAAAATGGGCAGAAGACGTAAATAGAGATTTCTCCAAAGAAGATATACAGATTTCCAACAGACACATGATAGAATGCTCAATATCCTTAATCATTAGAGAAATGCAAGTCAAAACTACAATGAGATATCATCTCAGACTGGTCAGAATGGCCATCACCAAAAAATCTACAAACAATAAATGCTGGAGAGATTATGGAGAAAAGGTGACTCTCTTGCCCTGTTGGTGGGAATGTAAACTGATACAGCCACTATGGAGAACAGTATGGACGTTCCTTAAAAAACTACAAATAGAACTACCATACGACCCAGCAATCCCACTACTGGGCATATACCCTGAGAAAACCATAATTCAAAAAGGGTCATGTACCAAAATGTTCATTGCAGCTGTATTTACAATAGGCAGGACAGGTAGCAACCTAAGTGTCATCAACAGATGAATGGATAAAGAAGATGAGGCACATATATACAATGGAATATTACTCAGCCATAAAAAGAAACAAAACTGAGTTATTTGTAGTGAGGTGGATGGACCTCTATACTGTCATACAGAGTGAAGTAAGTCAGAAAGAGAAAAAGAAATACCGTATGCTAACACATATTTATGGAATAAAAAAAAAGAAAGAAAAAGAAATGGATGCGAGGAACCTAGAGGCAGGACAGGAATAAAGACACAGACTTGAGGACACGGGGATGGGGAAGCATAAGCTGGGACGAAGTGAGAGTGTGGCATGGACATATATACACTACTGAATGTAAAATAAATAGCTTGTGGGAAGCAGCCGCATAGCAGAGGGAGATCATCTCAGTGCTTTGTGACCACCTAGAGGGGTGGGATATGGAGGGTTGGTGCAAGATGCAAGAGGGAGTAGATATGGGGATATATGTGTACGTATAGCTGATTCACTTCGTTATAAAGCAGAAAGTAACACACCATTGTAAAGCAGTTATACTCCCATAAAGCTGTCAAAAAAAAAAAAAAGTGTAGGCTGGTAGAAGAAGATACCAAATAATAGAATACACATTTAAAATTTCCAAACCAGTAGAGGGAAAAAAAATTAAATGCGCAAATTTAAACCATAATTCAATACATAAGAAGTCAAAATATAGAACAAAAGAAACCAAGTGGGACACAGAGAATGCAAAAAAGGAGCAATAATACATCAGTAACCATAATAGATGTAACTGCAATAAGCACTCTAGTTAAAGACAAAACTTACCATCATGGATTCATTAAAAAAATAAAACAAAACTGTTTTTTGTCTAAAAGCAACACACCTGAGACGTATATCATGAATGCCTAAATGTGCAAAGTAAGATAAAGATATACCAGGCAGACATATTAGTCAAAAGAAAGCGTAGATTTATTAATATCAGAAAAAAATAATTTTAACCTAAATGATGACTAGAGATAAAGAGATTTCCTATATAATGATAACAGTTTAATATATCAGGAAGATGTAATATTCTAAACCTATATGTATACATTATATAATAATGTAGTGTAAAAATATTTTAAAACTGTAAAGAGCATTTAATAAATCTACCGAATAGTGGCAAATAATATTTTAATATTATTATATGTAAACATACTTTTCTACTATTTGATAGATGAAGCAAAAACAATAATATAGAGACTATATAAAAAGCACAATTAAGAAGATTAACATGAATATAGAAAACTTTGCAGCCAACCGTTGGACAAAAGACATTTTCAAGCAAAAAAAATTTTTTAATGAATATTGGTCAATTCCAAGTTCATACCACCAGCCTCAAGGTATTTCAAAGTGTGATATCATACCGACTACAGTCTTTCTCCAAAAAGTGATTAAAGGAGAAAATAATAAGAAAAGAAAGACTCGAAAAATAACATATGTTTGCAAATAAAAAAATATGTTCCTGAAAAATATGTGGGCTTAGAAGAAACGATAAAAGATGAAGAAGATTTTTAAAACTGAAAAATAACAAAAATACTATGTGTCAAGCTGGTGAAATTCAGATAAAGTAGTTTTTAAAGGAATATTTATAGCTTTAAATGTTTGTATGAGAAAAGAAAAAATGCTTGAAATTAATGAGTTTAACTCGACCAAATAAGGAAAAAAGACCCATTAAATCTCTAGATTTAATGCAATCTCTATCAAATATCCATGGTATTTTTCAGAGAACTAGAACAAATAATCCTAATATCATATAGAACCACAAAAGACACCAAAGTGTCAAAGCAATCTTGAGAAAAAACAACAAAATTGAATATATCACACTCCCAGACTTCAGGCTAGCCACAAAACTACAGTATGGTATTGGCACAACAACAGATATATAAAACAATGGAACAGAATGGATGGCTTGGAAATAAACCCACACACTTATAGTCAGTTAATCTGAGACAAAGGAAGCAAGAATATACAATGGAGAAAAGACAGCATTTTCAATAAATGGTTCTAAGAAAATGGGAGAGCTACATTTACAAGAATGAAATTAGAACATTTCCTCATACCTTATACAAAAATAAACTCAAAATGTATTAAAGACCTAAATGAAAGACCTGAAACCATAAAAATCCTAGAAGAGAACATAGGCAGAGCACTCTTTGACATAAACAGTAGCAATATTTTTTTGATCTGTCTCCTAAGGCAAAAGAAATAAGAGAAAAAATAAACAAATGGGACCTAATTAAACTTAAAAGCTTTTGCACAGGAAAGGAAACCATCAATAAAACAAAAAGACAACTTACTGAATGGGAGAAAATGTTTGCAAATGATATGATCTACAAGGGGTTAATATCCAAAATACATAAACAGCTCATACAACTCAATATTAAAAAAAGGCAATCCAATCAAAAACTGGAAAGAAGCTTCTGACAGATATTTTTCCAAAAAAAAATACAGATGGCCAACAGGCACATAAAGAGATGCCCAATATGGCTAATTATTAGAGAAATGAAAATCAAACCCACAAGGGGATATCACCTCACACCTGTCAGAATGGCTATAATCAAAAAGTCTACAAATAGCAAATGTTGGAGAGGATGTGGAGAAAAGAGAACCCTCCTACACTATTGGTGGGAAAGTAAATTGGTGCAGCCACTCTGGAAAACAGTATGGAGGTTCCTCAAAAAACTAAAAATTGAACTATCATATGATCCAGCAATTTGATCCCTGGGTATATATCTGGAAAAAATGAAAACACTAATTCAAAAGGATACATGCACCCCAACGTTCACAGCAGCTCTATTTACAATAGCCAAGGGCTTCCCTGGTGGCACAGTGGTTGAGAGTCTGCCTGCCGATGCAGGGGACACGGGTTTGTGCCCCGGTCCGGGAGGATCCCACATGCCGTGGAGGCGGCTAGGCCCGTGAGCCATGGCTGCTGAGCCTGTGCGTCCAGAGCCTGTGCTCCGCAACGGGAGAGGCCACAACAGTGAGAGGCCCGCATAACGCAAAACAAAAAAAAAAAAAAAAAAAAAAGAAAATACAATAGCCAAGATGTGGAAGCACCCAAGTGTCAATCTACAGATGAATGGATATAGAAGATGTGCCATATATATATATAATATATATATATATTCCTATGTATATAGCAATATTAGCCATAAAAAGAATGAAATTCTGTCATTTGCAGAAACATGGATGGATCCAGAGAATATTATGCTTAGTGAAACAAAGTCAGATGGAGAAAGACAGATACTGTATGAAATCACTTATACATGGATTCTAAAATATAATACAAATGAATGTATATACAAAACAGAAACAGACTCACAGATATAGAAAACAAACTTGTAGTTACCAGAAGGGAGAGGGAAAGGAGGAGGGACAAAACAGGGGCATGGGAATAAAAGATAAAAACTACTATGTATAAAATAAGTAAGCAAAAAGGATATATTGTACAGCATAAATAACTATAGTCATTATCTTGTAATAATTTTAATGGAGTATAATCTGTAAAAATACTGAATCACTATGCTGTACACCTGAAACTAATATAAAACTGTAAATCAACAATACTTCAATAAAATAAAAAGAAGAGCAGAATGAACTTAAATATTGAAAGAAAATAATAAAAATATAAGAATAAAGAAATGAGTTAATATTGTTCATTGGCCACTTAATAAATTTATTGGCTCATCGTTGTTCACAATATTTAAAAAAGGATAAAAAATGATAGATTTGTTTATTTCTTCCTATTTGCAACATTTTGGAAAATACCATTTTATTAGTAATCCTACATACAAGAAAACTGAATAAACTTTGAATGCTGATGGTATGGGTACTGCAATTAGATAGGAGAAACTTTTTTTCCAGGTATTATCTTGCTCTTACAAACTGACTTAATTTGATTAATCTTGTGCCAAAACTTTCCATATTCTACAATGCTTTGTTTTAAAAACTCATGTATATCACAGCAACATGGATGGATCTAGAGATTGTCATATTGAGTGAAATAAGTCAGACAGAGAAAGACAAATGTCATATGATATAACATAAGTAGAATCTTAAAAAATGGTACAAATGAACTTATCTACAAAACATAAATAGAGTTATGGATGTAGAAAACAAACTTATGGTTACCAGGGGGTAAGGGGGGGGAAGGGATAAAGTGGGAGTTTGGGATTGACATACACACATTACTATATATAAAATAGATAACTAATAAGGGCCTACTCTATAGCACAGGGAACTCTACTCAATACTCTGTAACAGCCTATATGGGAAAAGAATCTAAAAAAGAGTGGAAATATGTATATGTAAAACTAATTCAATTTGCTATACACCTCAAACTAACACAACATTGTAAATCAACTAGACTCCAATAAAACTGTTTTAAAAAAACTAAGAAAAACTGAAAAAAATATATCATGTACAGTTTTAAACTTTCTCTGAAGCTTTATCATCTTTTATATCTTGCTCTTCAGTACCTTTTTAATGATTTTCATAATATGTTTTCAGGGGCTTATTCAAAGGATCTAAACAGAAATTGATCAACACCTATAACTATATAACAACGTAGACTCATAATGATTAAAAATAACTATATAAATAATTATGTATGCATTCATGAATTACAAGTCAGTTGTAATTTTTTATGTATAAAATCTGTTTATGCTACACAAGAGTTTCATTTAGTTTTCATTGTGAGTATTGCAACATCCTGGACAACTCCATACCCATGATACTCGTAACAGCACTAAATTATCAGGGAGTTGAAACTTTCTTAACTGCATTTGCTTTTCCACCAAAACTCAAAGGGTATATGAGTCATTCCAGATGAATTAGTCAAAGGCGAAGGACAAAAATCATTTAATAACTAGTAAAAAACAAAAATTGATATCATTACAATCTTGGTCTCGGAAGACTTTTAAGGTTAGCCTTCCAGACAGAATCCAGAAATCAATAGATTTATTCATTTCGCTTCTTAATAATTTTAAATTCTATAACCAATCAAACAATATGATAAAAGGAATTTTATGTCTTCCTTTTTAATCCTTACATGTGTAATTTCGTTTTCTTGCCTTAACATGCTACTATTTCCACCAAAATGTTAAAAAAAGAAGAGGACTGGTGGACATACTTGGTTTTCTTACCTATCTCAAAGGAAATACTTTCAGAATTACCCTAATGATAATGGTATTTGCACTAATTTTTGTTGCTTCTCTTTATAAGATTAATACTCTTCCATTCCTAGTTTGCTCAGGCTTTGTTGTTAAATCATTAATAGATTTTTTTTTCTTGATTTAATTGAGATACTCGTCTAATGGTGCTTGTATATATGTACACATATGTATACCCACAAACATATATACATAATATATCATACATATATACACATATCCATGCATATCTGCCCTTGAAATATATATATATTATATATTATTTATATATTTACAGATTGATAGATACATACATACATACATACACAGGCATATATATTTGCATTTGGTTTGGTAATGTGGGGAGGATTTTACATACATAGTCAAGTGTGAGTCCGGGTGAAAATTTTCCTTTCTTACACTGTTCTTGTCATCAGGATGGCTATCAAGGTTTTGCTAGCCATATAAATAGGAGAGTGTATCTTTTATTTTATTCCCTGGAAGACTTTATATTAGATTACACTTAATTCTTATTTGGTTGTTGGGTAGAACTCACTGATGAAGCCATCTGAGCCTGGATTTCATTGCTGAAAAATTTTTGACTAATAATTCAATTAAATAGTAATTTGATTTCTTTAGTGGTTATAGGAGCATTCAAGCTTTTTATTTCTTCTCAAATAAGAACTTAGTAAGTAGTATTTTGTAGTAATTTGCCCATTTCATTTACATTTTTAAAGTTATTGGCATAATGTTCAAAATGTTCTTTTAGTGCCTAAAGTATCTATGGTTATAATAATCTTTTTATTCTGAATATTAGCTAATTGTGCTTTCTCTGTTATTCTTTTTTCTCTTGATCTCTTTTCACCCCATTTCTCTGTTTTTCTAAATTGTTTCAAGTACCAACTTTGTCCATACTTTGTACAATACCATGATATTTTCTTTATCTTTTATTTATTACTTCCTCCTTTATGTACTTTTTCATTTATTTTATTGCTCTTTTCCTAGTCTCTTTATGTGGATGTCAATCTCATTAGTTTTGGGTATTTCTTATTTCCTAATATGAGCATTTAGGTCTGTGAATTTCCTTCTAAGTACCACTTTAGGTGCATCTTACAAGTTTGGTATTCTCAGTATTTTTGTTATAATTGAAAATAATTTCTAATTTTCATCACAATATCTTCTTGAATGAATTGGATATTTGATGTATATTTCTCAATTTGAAAATGTGTGGGATTTTTCTAGTTATCCATCTGATACTGACTTTTAACTTAATTTCAGTGTGTCTGAGTACATAATTTGTATTATGTCAACCCTTTTAGACCATTTACCATTTCTTTTAAAATTACATCTTTCAAAAAATTCCTGGAGTTTGAGTAATTTCCATTATAAAATTTCTGAGCTACTTTATTAATCAAACAAAAATAAAAAACAAAGTGAATTATATTTGAAAGAAAATGAACCTTTGCATCTGAAATTAAAGGAGAACTCTTGGTGGGATAAACTACCTTCTCTCCTGGGGTCACAGAAACTCTCCAGATGCAGTGTGTATAAGATGGGTAGCCATTTGGAAATCCTGGGGAGGAAAGGTTGCCATTGGATTCTTGTAGGGTTTCTCCACATGCTGAAAGAAAAAAAAAAAGTTTGATTTTTTTAAAAGATGAAAAAGATAAGATTTTTCTCTAATTTTTATGAAAGACATTGGCCTCATAAATAAAATCTCCACTCTTTTGGTGTTAGACAAGAATATATATTTGTATTTTAAAAAACACTTTTCCTTTCTAAGTAATTTCTCTTTACGTCTTTCTTACTAGAATTTCAGTATACTTAATCGGATTACTATAGCTAACCATATAACAAGATTATGAGATAAATAACCTGAAGGACCACAAAGTTCTTCCTCATGGAAACCTTTCTCATTCATTCTCAAGGAGCCAGTAGCCAACTTATACGTCACCCATTTTCAGCTTCAGGCCAGTGGATACCTAGTTGATGTGGCTCTGGGACCACACGAAACATTCCATTAGTATATTTGGTGTAGAGTGAGGTTAATTTTAATAATGAATACCATATCAAGGTTGAAAAAAGAAATCTTAAATAATAATGAATAAATAACCAATAAGAGGTGCCAAAATGTCACACACAACGAAAGTTTTTTTCAAAATAAACTGGAAAGGGGCTTCCCTGGTGGCGCAATGGTTGAGAATCCACCTGCCGATGCAGGGAAGACGGGTTCGTGCCCCGGTCCGGGAAGATCCCATATGCCGTGGAGCGGCTAGGCCTGTGAGCCATGGCCACTGAGCCTGCGCATCCGGAGCCTGTGCTCCGCAATGGAAGAGGCTGCAACAGTGAGAGGCCCGTGTACCACAAAACAAACAAACAAAAACCAAAAACAACAACAACAAAAAAAAAAACTGGAAAAAATTGAAAGATAAAAACATCACGGAAGACTCAAATTTTCAAATAAGATGTAGACATTTATTTATTCTCTGTTTTCTGTCAATCATAAGTAGAAATTACTGGAAAAGAAATTATTTTCCTCTTACTAAGCCTTTCTAATTTCTTGGAAGTGATTACCAGTCATCTGAAATAGCAAATAATAATCAGCTACACAGCCTCAAGATCTGTGTGATTGATATCTATAGGCCATTTCAACAAAGGCAAGAACAGAGCATAATTAACTCTGTTTCAGCCAAGTTTTGTAGTTAGAAGCATTCTATAATGGATTTTCTTGTTGTTTTTGCAAGACATGGTATGAGCCACATGAACCTAGGCTGCTTTAAGTATCCTTAATTCAAGAATAATTCCTATACTGCAGCCAGTTTATATAAAGATTTATATAAACATGTTTATAACCTTCACTCAACAATTTGAAAGAACAGCTCCTTCACTCTGAAGGAGACTGAAATAAAAACTGATATACTACCATATTATAGAACCATAGCTCCCAGCAAGTGAACTCTTGTCTCATCAAATCAATAAATTATAAATGGTTCTGCATATCTTGATTTAAATGAAGAAACAAAGACGATGGCTTTGAAAACATAAAATAGAGCTGTAAAACCAGTCTGATAAGAAATAAATATTTATTTAGAAACAGATATTATGTTTGACAACAAAATAAATTTAAAGTAGGAGCAAGCAGTGTTTATTCTGATGAATAGGCAGATAAAAGCAACTTCAGAATGAAACAAAAATGCTCAAGGTAAAAAATATATAATCAGCACTTTCCAAGAATCATCTAAGGATACTGGTAAATGTGACATTACAAGAACCCTTAGAAAAAGGAAAATTTGTTAAGATTTATTAATGCAAACAATGTGCTTCTAACTAGGATCATTTTAGATGCTAAATAGTCATTTGGGAATTGAGCGTGTTTCAATGAAAAACAGCTGCAATTTACAATAGTTTAGAAATAAATTCTGAAATAATTGAAAACTCCACTAAGCCACATAGAATGCTGGTACTGGATTTCCTAAAGTGGAATTTAAAAAATTAAATATATTTGACTCACAAATGTAAACAAACACTATGGTTCTGATAAAAAAGATAAAAAACTCTCTAAAATGTAAAAAAAAAAGAATATAATTCAAAACTTAAATAAATCTATTATATAGCACCTGCTTATAATTCAAGAAGTACAAACACATATTGTCAAGTTGTGGTAATCATTTGTGCATTTTCCTCAATAAGTGTGGCTATCCCAGGCTACATGATCACTATTTCAGATAATTTCATCAATTTTCCTGGCCATTTGTTGATTCATGCGAAGATATATAAAAAAACTTTAATATTAAAAGAACTAAAGGAAAATTAGCAAGGAAAACATGGTACTACTAAATTAAATACATAGTCTGTCCATTTACTCAGAAAGCTATGTGGATGAGAAAAGAGAAGTTGAGTCATGGCATTACCCCTTGTTAATTATGTCATACAAGCAAGTCTCAAAAGCTTCAACTTCAGTTTTCTCTTCTGTAAAGTGGCTATCTTATTAATATGTACTTCATAAAGTTGTTTTGTAGGGGTCAAGTATTGTGATGTCCAAAGTTCTCTTTTTAACCCTTAGATACCTCTGACACAGGTAGGAAGACTGTGCGCTTAATTGTTAGAATGTATCTTTGAGCTACAAAATGCAGTCTTATTTAAGAGAAAAAAGGCATAAAGAAATATACAAAGGCAAATTATTATCACTCTCCTAATCAAAATTACTCTAAAATGAAATATAATTCAGAAGTTAAACTTCTATCTCTCTAGGCAGATGTCATGATCTTATATGTACAAAATTATAAAGATTCCACAGAAAAAAAAATACTGTTAGGGGTAATAAAAAATACTCAACAAAATTACAGAATACAAAATCAACACACAAAATCAGTTGCATAAACTAACAACAAACAATATGAAAAGGAAATTAAGAAAACAACCCCATTTATAAGAACACCAAAAAGAATAAAATATTTAGGAATAAACTTAATCAATAAGGCAAAAGACATGTAAGTTGAAAACTACAAAACACTGCTGAAAGAAATTTAAGGAGACAAAGAAATGTGTTCATGGATTGGAAGACTTAATATTGTTAAAATATTATCCTTACTACCCAAAGCAATCTACAGATTCAGAGCAATCCCTATCAAATTCCCAGTGGCGTTTTTTGCAGAGATGGGGAAAAGTGTCTTAAAATTCATATAGAACCACAAACCCTAAATAGCCAAAACAACCTTGAGAAAAAAAGAACAAAGCTGGAAGCCTCACACTTCTTAACTTCAAAACATATTACAAATCTACAGTAATTAAGAGTATGGTACTGGCATAAGAGAGACTTATAGACCAATGGGACAGAATAAAGAGCCAAAAATAAACCCACACCTAAACAGTAAAATGGGATCTTCAACAAGGGTGCCAAGACTATACAACATGGAAAGGATAGTCTCTTCCATAAATGGTGTTGGGGAAATTAGATATACACATATAAAAGAATGAAATTGGACCCGTTTCTTTCGTTATACACAAAAATCAACTCTAAGTGGATTAAAGAGTTAAAAGGAAGACCCAAAATTGTAAAATTCCTAGAAGAAAAAACATATGTGAAAAGTTCCATAACTGTGATCTTGGTAATGATTGCTCAGATATTGGCACTAAAAGTACAGGCTTTAAAAGCAAAAATAGACAAGGGGGACTACATCAAACTAAAAATCTTCTGTGCAGTGAAGGAAACAATCAATAGAGTGAAAAGCAATCTTTGGAATGGAAGAAAACATATGCAAATCATGCATCTCATAAGGGGTTACTATCCAAAATATATAAGGAACTCTTACAAATCAATAGCAAAAAAAAACAAAGAACAAGAAACCTCAAATAGTAAATTTTAAAATGGGCAAAGGACTTGAATAAACAGTTCAAAGAAGACATACAAATGGCCAATAGATACATGAAAAAAATGCTCAACATCACTAATCATCAGGGGAATGCAAATCAAAACCACAGTGAGCTATCACCTCACACCTGTTAAGATGGCCATTATCAAAAAACAGGAAATAACAAGTGTTGGTGAGGATGTGGAGAAATTGGAACCACTTTAACTGTTGGTAGGAAATTAAAATGGTGCAGTCACTTTGGAAAACAGTATGAGTTTTCTCAGAAATTATAAATAGAACTACCAAATTATCCAGCAATTCTACTTCTGGATATTGATGTAAAAGAACTGAAAACAGAATCTTGAAGAAATACATACACTCACATATTCATTGAAGCATTATTCAGAGTAGCCAAGAGTAGCCAAACTAAATGTCCATCGCTGGATGAATGAATAAAGAAAATGTGGTATATACATACAATGGAACATTATTCAGCCTTAAAACAGAAAGAAATCTGTCATGTGCTAACAACATGGATGAATCCTTAGGACACTATTCTAAGTGCAATAAGCCAGTCACACACAGAAGGACAAATACTGAAGGAGGCTTCTAAAGTAGTCAGACTCAAAGAGGTGGAAAGTAAAATGGTGGCTGCCAGAGTTTGGGAGGACAGGAACAGGGAGCTGCTGTTCAATAGGTATAGAGTTTCAGTTTCAGTCACGCAAGCTGGAAAAGTTCTAGAGATCTGCTGTAAAGCAATGTGTATATAGTTAACAGTACTGTATTGTGCAATTAGAAATTTGTTAATAGGACAGGTCTAATGTTATGTGTGTTTCACCAAAGTTAAAAAGTAGTTAATAATAAAAAGTTCTTTATTCTATGATCCATCTCACTTTTGCATCACATGATTCTAGTGTAACTTACCTCTTCCAAGATAGAAAATTGTGTTTGAATTGTATAAATGCTACTTGGATTGTGTGTGGCTGAGAAATTATTACAAATTCTTGTGTTATTAACAATATGGTTAAATTTACTGCTGATTGTATTTACATCTACAGATATTTTCCCAAGCAAATGTCTACAACATCCACCAAATATCAAAGATTGAGAATCCTTTTTCCATTTTTTTATAAGAACACATTTATAATTTTACTAACTCTAAATAAGACAATAATGTATTATATAAATCTCTTCCCCCAAAATCTTGATAAACTCTAGAGTAGGGGAAGAAATAAAACTATATCTAATCAACTTAGCACTACCTAATTAACTTTTTCATACATCCATGGCTCCCTTAAACTTTTATATGTAATAAATAAAATTTAGGTTTAAAATTATTTTAACATAGGAATGTTAAAAGAAATCCCAAGTCATCTGAGCCATAATGGTGAGATTAATTACTGAAATATTTTAAAATATATTTCAATAGTAACTCCCTAGCCAAGTTTGAATCATCTTTGAAGATGAAGCACAAATACCAACTCCAAGAAGTCTTCCTCATTCCAGGGTGCAGCTCAGTTTAGGCACCCCTCTCAGAACAGCTTTAGCAACATTTACTGATGAGATTTATTTCCTCAACAAATAATATTGTCTGTATAATCCCACAGATGATTGGCTATTTGTGTGTATAATCTGTGCTTCCTTCTCTGTGGCCATAATATCTGGTGCAGTACCATTCCCATATTAAAGCAAGTATTTCATTCATACAACGACTACTTATTGAGCACCTAACATATTTGATTCAGAATACCCTGAGGAAAAATCCTAACTCCAATCCTAAAGATTATACTCTAATTATACTCTAATGTGGGAAATGACAAGTGAATTGATGATTATAGGAGTAAGATATAAGGCCAGAATCAAATAAAGCATTTATCATCATGGGAATCCTGGGAGACTAGCGAGTTTTTAAGTAGGAGGTTACATAGTAGCCAAATTCTGAATATGAGTTTGGATTTAGCCAGGATGCAGTTAAGAGTTTTCTGGCTGGAGGAAGAAGCAAGAGGCAAGCATACTGTAGTGTCAGGGGCTGAATGAAGTAGAGGTGAGAAACTAGGCTGTAAGGGAAATACCTAGAGAAGAGGCTGGGGGAAGAGACAGGGGAAAATCTTGAAGGGGAAATCAGCCTTTATCCTAAAATAAGCAGAGTAAGATTTGCATATTGAAAAGTCACTTGAACAGCAGTGTGGCCAGATAACTAAAGAGATGTAAGGATAGAGGGAAGAGCTTACTTAGGAAGCATTGTAGCAATCCAGACAGAAGATGAGGATCCCTAGGATAGGGGATTCACTTCAAGAACATGAGATAGATACCAAGAAGGCAGCAGGACTGACTAGTTGCGGGAAGTGAGGCGAAAGGAGGAAGTAAGAATGCCCTCCAGGTTCTGGCTTGGGAAGATCTATGTGTGGTACCATCAACTGAACTAAGGAATATTTTATGGGAGAAAAGTAAATGGGTCCATGAATAAGTGGGAAAATGGCTAAATTCTTTTTGCATGTTGGCAATATATTTTAGCCAAGAATTGTACATAAGCACATATATCAAGGGTATTCTGGCTGGAATCTCAGAGCATTATATAAGGAATTAAAGAGATTAATATTTTAGGTAACTAAAAAGAACCTCATATTAATTAAAAAATAAATTTAATTTACAAGTGTTTAAAAAGTTTCTAGTATTCGAATTCCATGAACACTGAAACTGGTCTTCTCTCCCTACAACCACATAGATGTGCATCCATAGACATGGATATCCTGTACATATACTGTACGTTTAACAACACTTTTAAATTTGTAAACATAGATTGTATGTGGGTTCATGTGTGAATACACATACACTTTTACATAATAATGAACATTCTAATCCTCAGAAGCTCCTTTATTTTTATATATTAATTTACTTTATTTTTTCCTAGTTTTATTATGTTACTTGACATTTAATTAAAGAAGATTTACTGGGAGAATATTATGTTTGACAGTTGGCATAAGTATGAAGTAGTTGTAAGCCAAAAGTTCATGGGACTACAGAAAAACTATATTAAGAGAAAATGCAAATAAAGACAAGAGACGGTATTAGAAGAAGAGTTTGGCTTCAGGAGTTTAGAAATTAAAAAGGAAAGTAATCCTAAAATTAGATCGAAGTAGAGAAGAATACATTTAGAAAATGAGAGTCACAAGAAAAAGAAGGCCCCCCAAAAGAGAGAGAAAAAGAGAACAAATGAATCATTTATGAAGAGAAGAAGATGCACCACCACTCACACACCCCAGAGAGGATCTCTTTCACAAGCAGACTGCTGATTACCAGGATAAAGGGAAGATGAAGACCATTCTCTGCCCCATGTAGACGTTTCTATATGTTAATGAGCAAATATTACATTTGTTAATGAATCAGCTAGCCCTCTCTTGTACTCTACAAAGAAAGTTTCCTGGACTGGTACCAATAATCACAGTAAACTTAGTTAATATAACTTCCCAATAATTAAATATATATATAAATAAAATTTAAACAAAACCTATCTAAAACCTCAATGATTAATATACCCATCTTATCTCTGAATGTCTGCACAAATTATTAGAATAGCAGCCAGTTAAAACTTTTATAGTTATTTTACCACCTGTGATCTTAGTATCTGGAACAAAAAGTGAATTCCATAGGTATTAGTTTCCATAAGCCAAAAAATTTGGGAAAAGCTGTGTTAAGCGATGTTAAGCATGTATCTTTTTTTTTTTTTTTTTTTTTTTGCAGTACGCGGACCTCTCACTGTTGTGGCCTCTCCAGTTGCGGAGCACAGGCTCCGGACGCGCAGGCTCAGCGGCCATGGCTCATGGGCCCAGCCGCTCCGCACCAGGTGGGATCTTCCCAGACCAGGGCACGAACCCGTGTCGCCTGCATCGGAAGGTGGATTCTCAACCACTGCGCCACTGTGTATCTTTGATATAAGCTATTTCAAGCATTTTGAGAATATAGGAGGTGCATAGAGTAATAAGTATTTCCAGTTTGGAAGCAGAATCTTTTCTTTCTTGGACCAGTAAGGCATTAGTGTTCCCTTGCAACATTGTTATTAAGACCTTCCTGTAATCTTTTTTCACAACTTTATCTAATAGCAAACATTTAGTAGTTCACTAGAAACATGGTTAGAACTTATTTTTTTGCAACAAAGTTATAAATTCCACTTAATTAAATTTAAATTTATATACTGTTAATGATGGTATTTGGAAGAAAAGATCATTCAGGACTCAATTCTGAAGTTGAAATAAAGGATATTATTTTTATGTTGGCAAGGAAGCTCTTAATTTGACTATGAAATCATGCAACCATTTAATAACTACTATAAAACAACGTTTTTCTCTCTTTTACTCATTAAATTAAAAGAAATAAAGCTTACTATCCCTGTTCTTGAAATGTGATCTCTAGCAATTTGTTTTTAATTATACCAATGGGTGTTCTAGAGTTCTCTCCTATTTAATTTTATGATTAGCAACTTTGACCTGAATATGTCAGTCACATGCCAGCATGAAAAGAGACAAGTAAACAGTTGAGTAAATTGTGGCTTATTCATCTGTAAGAGCACTATCAGGCACAATTATGCTTCTGAGTTTGGGTGGTGCAATACCTGGACATCTGTACAGCTTTCTTGCCTGTGCAATATCTCCTTTGCTTAAACGGGTTCGCTGACCAATTGCTGGACGTATGCCATTATCATCACGTGAGGGGAGAATGGTATCCAGAAACATCCCCCTGAAAAAAGTCAGAAGCAAGTCACACATAAGTCACCAAATACACTAGGGTGTATTTTATTCCTGTTCAATTCCGTTGTTCTACAGGTCTGTCTTTATGCCAATATCACACTGTTTTAGTTACTTAAGCTTTGTAATAGTCACATATATTCCTTACAAATATGTTTTTTTCAAACTCAAACCAATCAAAGGAGAAATATATCAGTGTTAAGACTTAAAGTGTGTGTCAGACTTTCAAAACACTTTCATCAAAGTAGATGAAAATTGTGTGCTAAATGTGTATGGCTAATATAAAGTCTGTGATGGCATTCAGTTTTTCCTTAAAAATGTATATTATTTGTTTTTTAAAATCTAAAATTCTATACAGTCCCTATCAAGTACACTATGGTTCTTGTTTTGGTAGCTCAAGATCTAAAAACACTTAAATTACCAAGATGTCAAAAAATTCTTCCTCACAGAGTTTTTTTTTTTTTTTTTTTTTTTTTTTTGCGGTACGCAGGCCTCTCACTGTTGTGACCTCTGCCGTTGCGGAGCACAGGCTCCGGACGCGCAGGCTCAGCGGCCATGGCTCACGGGCCCAGCCGCTCCGCGACATGTGGGGTCTTCCCGGACC
>NC_041220.1:58375384-58459941 GCF_002837175.3 Physeter macrocephalus
GCGGCATATGGGATCTTCCCAAACCAGGGCACGAACCCGTGTCCCCTGCATCGGCAGGCGGACTCTCAACCACTGCGCCACCAGGGAAGCCCAAGAGATCTATCTTCTTAAGAACAGCTTATAATAAATATTTTTTAGATTACTAAACTTGTAAAAGTCAAACAAAACAAGTATGTTAATATTTTTAAATTAAACTACTAATTTAACCTAAGAATTTTTTGAAGTCAAATTATTACAGTATATGTTACAAGAACAAGGAAAAACAAAGAGTGTCAAATTTTAGGAAGTTTAAAGCAAAATAATTTTGTCACACACACATAAATACAAACACACACACACATGTATATAGTGTAAAAACTTCATGATAAAATTTATAAGTAAAAAAAAAAAAACTAAGCAATGCACTAATAATGCTAAGCTACAGATACTGAGCTTTTTCACACCCAAGGTTGTGATACAAACTTGCTATGCACGACTAAAAATTGTGACTATAGTAAACTAAAGATACAGTCTAATTTTGCAGTGAATATTAACATTTGTAGCTCTAAAGAAAGTAACTGAGCTTAAAAGTTAAATGGATTGGGAGACTATTCCAAATGGTGAGGAAGGACTGTATAAAAAGAAACACTTTTTATAAAAGTATTTTAAATTAAGAAATACAATTATTAAAAAAAAAAAACTTTGAAACTGGGATGAATGATGGGACAGCTTCTTTCCAAAATTTTTAAATGAAAAATTGTATTTAAACTGCAGGTTAAAAGAACAACATTTTAGCTCTACTTTTTCTTCCTTTAAGAAATATTTACTGGGAATTCCCTGGTGGTCCAGTGGTTAGGACTCCATGCTTCCACTGCAGGGGGCATGGGTTTGATCCCTGGTCAGGGAACTAAGTCCTGCATGCCACGCGGTGTGGCCAAAATAAAAAATAAAAAAAATTTACTGAGCATTGTTATAGACCTATAGACCTGGATTTATAGCAGTAAATAAAAGAAACAAAAATTCCTCCCCTTAAGATTCTCACATTCTAATGGAGGGAGAAAGTCTTTAACAAAGATTGATAACTGAGATAGTGACAGATACTTTGGAGAAAAATAAGGAAGAGAAGATGGATATTGATTATCCACTGATGGGATAGCTTTTAAAAAGAGTGATCAAAGATAAGCTCACTTGGAAGCTGACATTTTAGCCAAACATCAAGGAAGTGAAGGCAAGGTAAATGTGGGTAACTGGGAGTAGAGAGTCACAGAGAGAAAGAACTTTAAGAAATACAGCAACCCTGAGATGGGAGGATGCTTTGTTTGAGTGTCAAAGTTTAACTTTTAACTTGAGGAAAACTCTTAATATGTGGATGATAGTAAACAGAGGTGTGACATGATCTATAAGTAATTTATGACTAACCTCCCTAGCTTCTAGGTAAGAGTGGTGATCTTCAGATAAAACCCAGGTAACTCAAATAGATACTGGAACTCTTTTAAAACAAAATCTAAGTCTCTACAAAACTCCATATGTATACTACCTGAGATGAAGGTAAGGAGGGGGAACTAATGATCATCCAAAGTGAGAGCTTGCACACACTTAATAAAATACAACTCCAGCTAGGCTGGTGCAACTGAAGGGGAAGTTGAGCTATAGGGTAGCACTGAGAAAAGTTATTCTTCAACTTTGCTGCACAAATCAACAGATACATTAAGTAGGTAAGTCCAAATTAGTGAAGTGTTACAACTTCTGCAGTACTTCAGTACTAATGAAGTATTCACTATTTTTTATTCCTATTTCGAAAAAAAAAAATGTAGTCTTCGAAAAATTTTGTTTTTTCCAGTTTTCAAAAAAAAATTCAATTATAAAAGGTCAAGGACATCTTGGAAAAGATATATTCAAACTCAGGCGATAAAATGATGCATTTTGTCTCATTTAATCTACGGAGGTAATCTGCCTTCCATTTGTATGGGTGTCAGTCACCCATTCTTTTGATCTTTCTTTGTGGTCAGAAAGTTAACAATTCTCTCCTTCCACAACCAGGTCATTAAGCAATGTAGGCTCTTCCTGAACATTCTTTCAGACAGACCATAGATGGGGTCCCTTACTAATATTCATTTGTTTCACCTACATTAGAAGAGTGAATTAACTGTGCTTTTCATAAAACTTCATAAAATTTTACAATTCTCTTATTAGAAATGGGCAGTTCCAGTTTGCAAGCATGTACATTACAAATTATCTATGCATATAGAGCCCCCTATATGCAGCCCTGTTCTTCCCACAGTAAGTACCTAAATCTGCTCATGGGAAATATTGGTGAAAACAACTAAAACTTTTATAGACTATCTGGGTTCAGAATAGAAGAAACGATAAAACTTCAAATACTTACATTAACAGAATGAAGGGCAAAAGGCACATGTTCATCTAATTGATGCAGAAAAAGCATTTGACAAAATTCAACACACTTTCATGATAAAAGCACTCACCAAACTAGTAATAGAAGGGAACTATCTCAACATAAACGGTCATATATGAAAAACCTACAGATAACATCACGCTCAGTGAAAAACTGAAAACTTTTCATCTAAGATCGGGAAGATGCAAGGATGTTTGCTCTCACCATTTTTATTCAACATAGTATTGAAAGTCCTAGTCAGAGAAATTAGGCAAGTAAAAGAGTCAAAAGGTATAAATGTTGAAAAGAAAGAAGTAAAGTGTTCACTGTTTGCAGATAACACGATCTTATATGTATAAAATCCTAGTGAGTCCACCCAAAAACTATCAGAACTGATAAATGAATTCAGCAAAGTTGCAGGATACAAAATCAACACTCAAAAATCAGTTGTATTTCTACACAATAATAGTGAACAATATGAAAAGGAATTTAGGAAACAATTCCATTTAAAAGAGCATCAAAAAAATAAAATACTTGGGAATAAACTTAACCAAGGAAGCAAAAGACTTATACACTGAAAATTACAAAACATCACTGAAAGAAATTAAAGAAGACACAAACAAATGGAAAAATATTCTATATTTATGGATTGGATGACTTTATTTGTTAAGATGTTCACATTACTCAAAACAATCAACATAATCCCTATCAAAACCAAAATGGCATTTATTGTGGAAATAGAAAAAATAACAGTTCTAAAATTCATATGTAATCTCTTAGGACCTTGAATAGCCAAACATATTTTGAAAAAAAAGAGCAAAGGTGGAGGACTCACACTTTCAGATTTCTAAACATATTACAAAGCTTAAGTAACTAAAACAGTGTGATATTGGCATAAAGACAGACCTGTAGAACAACGGAATTGAACAGGAATAAAATACACCTTAGTGTATATAATGACCTTTAACAATGGTGTTAAAGGTATTAACTCAATGGGGAAAAGATAATCTTTACAACAAATAATCTGGGGAAAACTGGATATCCATGTGCAAAAGAACAAAGTTAGACCCTTATCAAAGTCATATATAAAAATAACTCAAAAGAGATTAAAGACCTGAACATAAGACCCCAAATTATAAAACTCTTAGAAGAAAACATAGGGGAAAAGCTTCATGACATTGAATATGGCAATGATTTCTTGGATATGACACCAAAAGCATAGGCAACAAAAGCAAAAACAGGTAAGTGGGACTAGATTTTTAATTAAAAAGCTTGTGCACAGCAAAGGAAACAATCAAGTGAAAAGGAGAGAAAATATTTGCAAGGTATATATATCTGATAAGAGACCAGAATATACAAAGAAATTCTACAGCTCAACAATAGAAAAATGGAGTAATCTGATTTAAAAATACATAGAAGATTTTAAAGGAGATGTTTTCCTTTTTTTCCTAATATTTATTGGAGTATAGTTGCCTTACAATGTTGTGTTAGTTTCTACTGTACAGTAAAGTGAATCAGCTATACGTATACATATATCCCCTCTTTTTTGGATTTCCTTCCCATTTAGGTCACCGCAGAGCACTGAGTAGAGTTCGCTCTGCTATATAGTATGTTCTCATTTGTTATCTACTTTATACATAGTATCAATAGTGTATATATGTCAATCCTCATCTCTCAATTCATCACACCCTCCTCCTTCCCCCTTGGTGTCCATATGTTTGTTCTCTATGTCTGTGTATCTATTTCTGCTTTGCAAATAAGATCATCTACACCATTTTTTTTTAAGATTCCACATATATGCGTTAATATACAATATTTGTTTTTCTCTTTCTGACTTACTTCACTCTAGGTCCATCATGAAAGTCTCTAGGTCCATCAACATCTCTACATATGACCCAATTTCTTTCCTTTTTATGGCTGAGTAATATTCCATTGTATATATGTATCACATCTTCTTTATCCATTCCTCTGTTGATGGACATTTAGGTTACTTCCATGTCCTGGCTGTTGTAAGTAGTGCTGCAATGAACATTGGGGTTCATGTGCCTTTTTGAATTATGGTTTTCTCTGAGTATATGCCCAGTAGTGAGATTGCTGGATCATATGGTAGTTCTACTTTTAGTTTTTTAAGGAACCTCATACTGTTCTCCACAGTGGTTGTATCAATTTACATTCCCAGCAACAGTGCAAGAGGGTTCCCATTTCTCCACATGCTCTCCAGCATTTATTGTTTGTAGATTAAAAAAAATTTATTTTATTTATTTTATGTTTGGCTGCATTGGGTCTTCATTGCTGCATGTGGGCTTTTTTCTGGTTGCTACAAGTGGGGGCTACTCTTCATTGTGGTGCACAGGCTTCTCATTGTGGTGGCTTCTCTTGTTGGGAGCATGGGGTCTAGGCGTGTGGGCTTCAGTAGTTGAGGCACATGGGCTCAGTAGTTGTGGCTCATGGGCTCTAGAGCACAGGCTTAGTAGTTGTGGTGCACAGGCTTAGCTGCTCCGCGGCATGTGGGATCATCCTGGACCAGGGATCAAACCCATGTTTCCTGCATTGGCAGGTGGATCCTTAACCACTGCACCACCAGGGAAGCCCTGTTTGTAGATTTTTTGATGATGGCCATTCTGACCGGTGTGAGGTGATACCTCATTGTAGTTTTTGATTTGCATTTCTCTAGTAATTGGTGATGTTGATGGCCAAGCATATAAAAATATGCTCAACATCACTAATTATCAGAGAAATGCAAATCAAAACCATAATGAGATATCACATCATATCCATTAGGATGGCTATTATCAAAAAATTAAAAAACAAAACAGAAAAGAACACATGTTGGTGAGGATATGGAGAAATTGGAACATTTGTGCACTGTTGATGGGATTGTGAAATAGTGTAGCATCTAAGAAAAAAATTATGGAGGTTCTTCAAAAAATTAAACATAGAACTACCATACAGTTCAGCAATCCCACTTCTGTGTATATATCCAAAAGAATGGAAAACAGGATCTGGAAGAGATATTTGCATACCCATGTTCATGGCAGCACTATTCACAGTAGCCAAGAGGTGAAAGCAACTCAGATGTCCATCAACAAATGAATGAATAAACAAAATGTGGTATATGCATCCAATGGAATATTATTCAGCCTTAAAAAGGAAGGAAATTCTGTTACATGCTACAACATAGATGAACCTAAAGGATTTTATGCTTGGTGAAATAAACCAGTCACAAAAAGACAAATACTGTGTGATTCTACTT
Organism: Physeter macrocephalus; assembly: GCF_002837175.3. NCBI lineage: Eukaryota > Metazoa > Chordata > Mammalia > Artiodactyla > Physeteridae > Physeter > Physeter macrocephalus. Next base: position 58,381,009 of record NC_041220.1, read on the forward strand.
GGTATCTAAAGTAGCCAAATTCATAGACACAGAAAGTGGAAAGGTGGTCCAGAGGCTGGTGGGGGGGCGGGGAGGGAGAGGATAGTTGTTTTTTAATGGGTATAGGGTTTCAGTTTTTCAAGATGAAAAGTTTCTGGACATCTATTTCACAACAATGTGAATGTACTTAATACTACTAAATTGTACACTTAAAATTAGATAATACAGTAAATTTGATATTGAGGTTTCTTTACCACAATAATAAAAAAAATTCATATACTTTGGAGGTGGTGGCTGAGAGCTGTGTGAAATATTTCCTCTCATGAAATTAAGAACAAAAAAATAATGTGAATTGGATCAATTCTTCTAACAGGTAGATACAGTTACTTTCGCTATAGGAATATAAGTTTATTTGGGAAAAGTGAATAGGTAAATTTTGAAACAATAAGAGAAAATAATAGATCAAGGCTAGTTGTGATGCAACTCCAAAGTTAGGTGTAGGGGGTGATAAATTGCAAGAATCTCGTGGTTTATGGAAAAGCAACAATTTAAAGACATAAAAGGAGTACAGAATAAGGGAAAATGTATGTTTCAAACTTTGGTATATGTTCATTGTCTACCAGGGACAGAAAGAATAAATTACGTTTTCCATTCTCCAGTACCTGATCTATTCCAAAGAATCTAAACTCAGTTTATTTCTAACTAATATAACTCAACAGTATAAGAGAAGCACTTTGGCTAAACTGGTACCCAAATCCTCATTTTTCACATGTTTCTAAAGAAAACTCAATTCCAAGCTTGAAAACAAAGCTTTATAATTCTTTAAGATTAATTTCAGGCCAAGTTTATAGATGCATTTCTACAAAAACTTCAATTCAATTCAAAAAACAATAAGTATTTGGGTCGTTATTATATTTGAACAAATATATACTTCAGAATAAAATGATTTTTAAAATACAGTTAACACTCAATTATGTTAATAATAAAGTTTGGTCATAAAAAAGCATAATTTAAATATTTATCCAAGTATTAAGAGTTTGTTTACACCCTTCTCTACTTATTACCACAATTTTTTTTTTAAAACAGGGTATTAACTTGAATTTACTGTCTTCTTCCTGACCCTGCCTTTAAACATAGACATTAATGAATTGTGAAATGGGCATGATGATCAGAAAAGAATGAGTGGAAAGGACATGAGTGTAAAATGGGTTTAAAATGGGAAAAAGATATGACTTCAACGGTTTTAACAGTTTCAGATTCCTTACCTGGAAACCATTGCCTTGATGACCTCTTGTTTAGAGTGAAATAGATCAAAACCCAAATTTATTACACTCTTAAAAATTAGCATTCAGTCACTAATGAAATAATTTTAAGGATAATAACTGGAAAGTATATGAAGTAAAATATCTTCCTAAAATGTTCTCTGAGAATTATTTTACTATAGCATTTTTCAAGTGAAATTAGTACTTGAGCAACAGAAAATACACAATAAAAACACAAGTCACATGGAGAGTATAACATTTCAACTCAACAACTGAGCTTGCTGTTTGACTTGAAATGCCTAATTTCCATTAATAGTGCTTTGCCAATTTAATATGCTGATTGGTTTGGTAATCATTTTAATTGAACTTTTTTAAGATTTAAGAATATTAAATAATTTAAATAATTCAAACAATTTTAATTTTTACTTGGAATCTATTTATTTGATAGGAAATGTGAAAATATGTTTTTAAAATCTCAAATGCCTGTTGTTGGCTATAAACAGCAATCAAATATATTTTGTACTTTATGACAGCAATATTTGAAAGTGGTTCTAGTTCTAATGTTAAACCTAGTTTTGTGAGGAGCCACACAGAGGAAAGGAATTAAAAGTCAAAAGGTATAACCTGAGACTCCAACCTTGAGAAGGTGTTCCTGGCATAGTGCATGATACTGTCAAAATCATATCTTTCTCCAAGCGAGTTCACTTCTCCAGGCTCCATCTTCAGAAAATTGTACTCTTGACCTAACAATTAGGCACAGAAAACATTTCAGAAGCCTCTTAACAGATAGAAAAGAGAACAGAAGAGCCCTTCCTGCCTCTATCTGCTCTCTACCAAATGCTGATCCCTGATCTTCATGACGTTGTATTTACACACTAACACCCAGGTACTCGCAAAAGGGTACATTCAGTGCCACTGCTTGCACTTGAATATCATCCTGAAAGAGTAATATTGAATTTCATTAATAAGTTAATTTTGGCAAAAAGGTAGATTACCAAAAGCATGCTTTGGATTTGTTTTCTTTGTATACTCTTTCACCTTCTCTAAATATTTGTTTCTTTAAAACTACTGTTTTTTTTTTTAACAATATTGTGATTATAAAAAGTTACATTTTTACTTAATAAGTTTCCCACCTTTCTCTTATGACTATATTTGCCAAGCCAAAAAAAAAAAAAAAACTTCCTATTTGTGTTAGATTCTATGAAACACTGGGAAAAATATAAAAACTATATTTGTATGTACACAGAACATCGCAGGCTTTTGCTATGTGACATTGTCACTAAAGATAAAACCACAGCAATAGTAACAAGATTATCTTTGATGAAAAGGAGGCTCTACTTGGAGGGCTTTCTTGGTCAAGAGAATATGCTTCAGAACTTATTTTTTCATTTTTTATTTTTCACGACTGCTATTTTAACTTCTGGACATCTTCATGTTAATAGATTTCTCAACTGTCTTTTGGATCTGCATTGTAACATTATTTCTTGAAATTTGAAAATAACATAGTGTTACATGTGTAAATCTACATCAATGGTTCCAGAAGCAGAGTATTTCCTCAGAGTTTAGGTTTCAGTGATTCATTTTTCACAATTTCAGCAGCCAAAGATGGCTGCTTTTATAGCTCATTTTGAAACATCAAAGTGTAAAGTTGAGTTATTAGGCTTCCAAATTCAAGGCTGGAGTTCAAAAAAGAACTATTATTGTATAACACTTATGTAACTATTTTAATTTTGTTCCAACTGCTGTATTACTACTGAATATAAAAATATTACATTAAAAAATTCCCAAAAGGCAATAAAAAAAACTGAGTGATGCCAGAGAGTATAATATCTTTTCTACATGTGATAAGGAAGTCTGATATACTCACTTAAGCATTAAAGATAAAACAATCAGCCCTGAAGTTACAGAACCCAAGTCCCAGAGTAAAGTGTTTCAGTCCACCTTACAATGAATTCACACAATAAATAGTTTTCAATGAACTAACCACACCACATAGTGAAATACATGTTCCACAAATCTCTGGTTTGTCTGTCTGTATTACAACTATTCTCGGGAAATACCCTGCATTATCTTCAACCTTTGATAGAAGTAACTGTTAAAAACTCTCTTCTTCATGAAACATGGTAAGTATATTTTAGTACAACCAATTCTAAGGTGAGATTTTTGTAAAGCTGTGGAGCTGATTTTTTAATATTAATCATAACCCACTTGAGATTTCAAATTTCAAGAGTATACTCTCTAATTAAAGCAAAATGTTTCATAAAAATTTCTGAAAGTGGAACACGAAGCAACTTCAGTAATACATTTTGATGTATATAACTGAGCAGTTACCATGTATGTGACACAGTGTTCTGTGCTAGTTAAAAAGAACACAGCCATACTTGGTCCAAATAAAGAAAATCAGACATTTCATAACAGAAGAGAAGAGGATCAGAGATACAGAGCACCAGTGGAACTCACCCTAAACAATTTTTTTAAAAATGACACCCTACTTCTTGAAGGCATGTTCTAAAGTGGATTAAAGTAATCCAATCTTTGTACCAAATTGGCTCCTATTATAGTCACTAATTTTGCATATAAATGCAGCTAAAGTCTGCACTTATTAGATGTTGTCCTAGAATAACATTTGATCTAAAATTTCTGAGCCAAAGTAAGTCACAAATTTGCTGAAGATTATTCTCCAATATGAATTTTTCATACTAGAATTACCTTGCTATAGTACAGTCAGCCTTCAGTATCTGCAGGGGACTGGTTCCAGGAAGCCCTTGGATACCAAAATCTGTGGATGTTTAAGTCCCTTATATAAAATGGTTTAGTACAATAAATAAGAAATTTCGATTCAAAGGTTGGTTGAACCCACGGATGCAAAACCCTATGAATATGGAGGGCCAACTGTCCATACATACAAATGATTGCAAGTGAGTGAGAAAAGTGAGAATAATCATATGTTGAGAATATCGTTGAATCCACACAAGGTATGACAAAATGTGCATGGAGTTCCAAATACTCAGGACATCTCATGGAATAAATTGTTGTTTTCTATTAGATTGAATGTTGACTCAAAATATGAGTCAACATTATGAGTCATATTGACTCAAAAATATGAAAAGCCATAAATTCTTTAGCACTGCGTTAAGTATTATACATTTACAGACTATTTATACATTTCTGCTTGTTTTAGCTACATAAATTTATGTTGAACCAGAGTCCTATTTTTAAGAGCAAGAATCATTCTTGGAAGCTAACTTCCTTTATAAGTTATTTTGTCCACATAATAGAGGAAACTTAGTAACTGTGGTTGATAGAAAACTTTTCCTTTAGTTGGTAGTTGGAGTAATTTTCAGAAATATTATTTTCTCTTTGTCTCCCAATGATATAAAGTATCAGATGAACCTTCATAGCTGGTCAGACGTTAGAGTCTTCTATATTGGGAGTATAGATGTTATTTACTTCTCTTTCAACACTATAGATTACTTATTTATTCTTGAAGTGATCTCTTCCCTGTAACATCACATTCATTGATTTTTCTCCAACTTCTTAGACCAAACTTTCTTAATCTTTTGAGAGATATTCTACAAAATGTTACTTAAATATTGATGTTCCCCATATTCTACCCACAATCTTATTTCCTTCTTCCTCCAACATTTTCCTAGACAGTCAAATCCACTAACAAATTTCTATCTCTAGATATCTTAAAGTCTAAACTCACCTTTCCTTTGTCTACTAAATATCTCCACTTGAACCATCTAAAGGCTTCTCAAACTCAAGGGTATGCTAAATAAAATTATTTGTCTTTCTTCCTCTTAAAAATATGTTGCTTTATCCATATTTCTTACTTCATTTGATGGTGCCACCATTCATCCTGTTGCCTAAAAATAAAATCTTGAAGATTTGCTTTCACATGATGTTCCTCTTAAAATATTTTTGAAAGATTATTCCTCTCCTTCTTCTTGGCCTACACCACCATACTGAGAACTTAGGCATCTCTTATAAACAATTTATTTAAGTTTCTAATAGGTTTCCCTGATGTCACGTTCATCCTCCCCACCCCCATATCTCCATTCTCAGTTAATAATCTCTACAGCTGAAAGAATTCTTTTTTTAAATCTGAACTTGTTCTGCTTTCAATCCTTTGATTATTCTCCAGTAGCTAAATCTAAATTTCTTAGCTTCAGATAGAAAATCCCTATGATCTAATCTCCCTTGGTAATTACCAACTAATCTCTCATTTGTAACATACCATGCAGCCATTTGGGCAAATAAAAATGATTCAACTATCTGTAATTGTAGCATTGATCATGATGCTTTTTTTTTTCCAGTTAGAAAGTCCATCACTCTTCTGGGCACTTAGAACCCCTTTACTTCTAAATTTCAGTTCCTTTGTGATGTCTCCCTTGACTCACAAGGCACATTTTGTCACACCTTGCTTGGACTGGATTGTGTTCTCAATATAACACTATTCTCACTCACTTGCAATCGTTTGTATACATGGATATACATACACTAAGCTCTGTAATTTTCATGAAGTATCTCCAACATCTAATAGTGTCTCAATAAATAACTGGCAGCAAACATGCTATGAACAAATAAATAGAGCAATGCTGTTAATCACAGAAAATTCTAAGGAATTAAATGTTTGTAACTTAAAACTGGCAATGAATAAGGAAATAAGGACACATTTCTGCTTTGCTTCTGCTTGAAATACACACAACTTTCTAAGACAATTCTAAACAACAGGATTTTTCTTCTGGCAATTGAAATGTACTTATCTTTATAAATTATGAAAGATAAAACAAATGAAAAACTAAATAAGGTGATTATCACACATCAACTGTCAGAGAAAATTAACTTTTAATTATATATTAACTCTTGAACTACTGAAACTATTGAAAACATTCTTAAGAATTTGTCTTTAGTGTAGTTAAGGGGAAATCTCAAGAAAATATTTGGACTATCCTGGAAATGACTCACTTTCCTGGAATTTTCTGCAGAAATTGTCCCTGGTATAATATAGATTTGTATGGTAGCAGCACATTTTGTGACAAACCCTGGACCCTTTTTAAACGCCAACAACATAAATTATAGAATTACGTATAGAAAATAGTTTTTAAAAATTTATTAATATTAATTTATGTTTTAATAGCCTACACCCATTCTTGGAAAGCACCGAAGTTTAGATATAAAATAGCTAAATCTTAAGAAAAAAAGCAAGCCTAAAAAATGCATAAGATCTTTTGATCTGCAGGAAAAAATTAACAACATAGCAGTTATTTTTAAATCAAGCAAAATGTTGTTCTACAATATCAACAAAATCAGTTCACATTTTTTAAGAGTTAAATGATAAATAGTACAATACATTTAAAAGATATTTGGTCAACCTAAACCCAACATATTCTGAAGCCTCTCACCTGGCTGGATGTTTTCTCTTATGATAGTTACATGATTATCTCGATCTGGTCGTGTGTGTTCATGCCAAAAGCCTATCACATGGCCCAATTCGTGAACAACAATTCCAAATTTATCGCAGTTCTTGCCAATAGAGATCGCCTGAGGTCCATTTCCACGCCTACCTACATAGGAGCAGCATCTGGAATAAAGTAGAAAGTGCAGAAGGTGGTGGACAGGGAGATGCTGAGTGAATTACAGTAGGGTGAAACTTTTGTAAAAACTTGTCATTAACTGTAAAGTCCCACACATTCAGAGGCAGAACAGTTTTTCATTAATAAATATTTTATTAATAAAAATTTATAGTAATCCTGGTAGATTTATGTACGAGTCCCCAAATAATCTATTGAAGGGCCTTTGTACTAATTCATATATTAGAAGATGTGCCTTAAATAATTTTTAGGAGTATTCAGAAGATAAATCAGAAAATAAAATACTTATGATGATGATTAATGGCTATTATATATATAGTTAAACTCAAGAGATCAAATCACATGTATTTCTAACACAATTTTTTATCATCAAAACCCATTTAGGTAACTACTTTGTCAATATGGTTATCAAACAATAATCCATTATTTCAGTATTAAAAATAAAAACAAAGTTTATTTTTCCTCTTTGAGAAAAACAATTAAGTTGTGGAAAATGTTGGTTAATTTAAAAAGGAATTACTTTTCCTCTTCATGGGATAATTTTTTTAAAGAAGATAACTTTTAAGAGAAGTCAATCAAGGAAAATTAGTTTCAAAAGGTGAATTATTTAGGGTTAATGGTTGACTGGTGAAGGAAAATCAACAACTGGTAGAATTATGAGACTGTGTCAAATGGTCAGGCAAATGTTTAGTGTAATAGTCCATTTCACCTTCTGAAAGAATCTCTTGGACTTTCAGAATGTAAACCATGCAGAGCATCTTCCTGCAAATTTTCTTCAATTTATTGATATGTATACATATTCAGTGATGCTTTTCTACCCAAAATATAGATATTCCATTTATTCATTTTGTGTGTGTGGGCATACGTGCACATGTGTCAGTGTGCATGAGAGAGTGTGCACACACATGAGAGGGTGGACACATAGGGACACACTTTAAAATAAGCTTTAAATGGTATAATAATATGGTAACTATAATCGTAGTTATAAATAAAATTACACTTAAAACTCAAAATTTAGAGTTTACATTAAAATAGCTTATCTAAGGGCCACCCCTCTAGACAGCAATAGAGAGCAGTAAATAACTGGTCTTGAATAGATGGGAATCATAATGTGCCGGACACTGAACACCTTTTCTAATGTATTAAGTTAAAAGAGGAAATTGTGCAAAATTAATTGCCCAAATTCTTAAAATGCATTTCACTAATTTCACTTTTCAGAGTAAGCACATTTGTCATCCCAATTATTTCTGTAGGCTTTAAATGCCAGTTAGAAGAAGTAATTCAACTTATTATTTTTGAATCTATTATAACGGTTAATTAAGCTTAATAAATCAATAAAAGAAAGAAAAGTGAGGTAACGTAGGAAAAAAAATCAGGGAATTATATTTTTGCTCTCAGGTAGACTTTTTTTTACAAAGACTTTTAAATTTATACATACATAGTTATTTATTACATACTGAAATAGTAAAGTATTAGGTGTAGCAAAACTCAAAATTTGCAAATTTTGGAGAGATTTAAACTGAAAGATTTGCTACCATAAAGCAATAGTGATGAAAGTGAAATATTTGAGGATTATATAGCTACTAAATTACCCACACTGAATCATTTTTGCTGGTTATATTCAGAGAAAAAAGTACTTTGCAAATCAAAATCCAGGAGATAGTCAAGCAATGTGGTTGATTCTTTTAATCTAAAACAGCTTTTATTAGCATAATTTTACCTATACCAATTTCCAATAAATAAGATGGTGTTTCATAATGGAAAGCAAAAATACATTTCACACTGACTTTTACAATGGTCCTGTGAAGAAAAATGTGGTGGTTTGATTTCTGACATACTACAGGTCCAGGAACGGAAGAATTCTAGATGCTCAAATGACTAAATAGCTAAATATATGCACATACAATTATGTATGGAATGACAGGTTAATATGCACAATTTATTTTTAATATACACAGTTTATAAAAACATGGTTTTAACATGTCTGAGTTTCTTTATAATTCCATCCAGGTTTGATGCCGTTTTCTTGTACATGGCCTTTGACTTTCTGTTTCAAATTTGAGTGCTGCTTTTAAAGCTTGGTCATTATAAGCCCTACCTGTCCTCTCAAGAAAATCTTTTACCAATTTTAGAGAAGGCTCACTAAGCCATAGAGAGTAAGAAGGTAATCCAAAATCCGCTATTCCCTGGGCTTCCCTGGTGGCGCAGTGATTGCGCGTCCGCCTGCCGATGCAGGGGAACCGGGTTCGCGCCCCGGTCTGGGAGGATCCCACATGCCGCGGAGCGGCTGGGCCCGTGAGCCATGGCCGCTGAGCCTGCGCGTCCGGAGCCTGTGCTCCGCAACAGGAGAGGCCACAACAGGGGGAGGCCCGCATACCACAAAAAAATAAATAAATAAATAAATAAACAAAACCCGCTATTCCCTACTTTGGCCTCGGATTGGTGGAGCAAAGCCTACACGCACAAAGAAAGTTGCCTGTAAGCTTTATGCCCTCCCCACAGCAGTCTTTTCTCATCATAAAGATATGTTTTAAATGTAAAATCAGATTACTCCACTTCTTTACTCAATATTCTCCAATGACTATGTCGTAAATCGTGTCAATATTCAAAAGTATTCATTACCCCTCTCTAGGAGATAATTATACATCCCTACCGTACTGATGCTGGGTTTAGTCGTGTGACTTGCTCTGGACAATGTCATGTGAGCACAAACTGTGTCATTTCTGGAGAGAATCTTTAAGAGCAAATATGGTTGACCATATTGTTTCTATTCTTTCTGCTACAACTGCAAGGTTCCAAAAAGAGGCTTCTCCATCAGACTGGACACCGTAGTGACAACTCTGGAGTGAGCTACAGCTGACCAGTGGCGGATATACAGTAAGAGTAAGGAGTAAGTGTTTGTTGCTCTAGCTCCTGGGATTTGGGAGTTGTTTGTTACGATGTCATAAATTGCCTAAGCTGACTGATACAGGCTCTCTATTTTGCTCAGAGGAAAATCAAAGTACTTATTAAAAAACTATAAGATCTTACACAATCTTTACACACAAATATCTTACCATATAGATCTCATCTCTTATTATCATCCCTGTTACTCCACTCGAGCCATGAAGTTTCCTTGTTGTGCCCTGAGCATGCAGACATACTCTTGCCTCAGAGCCTTTTTACTGTCTATTTTCTCTGTCAGGAACTCTGTTTCCCAGATATACATATGGCTTGTTTCCTCTTCTCTTTCAAGTTCTGTACAAATGTCCTTCCATCCCATTTACACTACTTTCCTTTTTGTCCTAGAATGTATTATCTATTAATACATTTTACATTTCATTTATCTTTGCAGGGTTTTTGCCTCCCCACCTAGAATGTAAGCTTTTGGTAAGCAGAAAGTGTACCTGTTTTGCTCATGCTATAATGCTAGCTCCTAGAATACAGCCTGGCACATAATAGAGCTCAATAGTTACAGAGAACATATTGGTGGTTGCCAGAGGTGGGGGCTAAGGGTGGGTGAAATGGATGAAAGGGGGTCAAAATGTACAGACTTCCAGTTACACAATAAGTAATTTCTGAGGCTATAATGTGCAGCATGGTGACTAAAGTTAACAAAACCATATCATATATTTGAAAGTTGCTAAGAGAGTAGATCTCAAAAGTTCTCATCACAAGAAAAAAAAAAGTGTAACTAAGTATGATGATGGATGTTAACTAAACTTATTGTGGTGATCACTTCACAATATATACAAATCTAAAACCACCATGTTATACACCTAAAACAGTATGTCGTATGTCAATTATATCTCAATAAAACTGGAAAAATTTTGAAAAATAAAAAGTCAAAAATTTTAATAAATAAATGCTTATTGAAAGAACAGATCTCCTAAGTGCAGGACAGAGCTAAGACTCTAGTAATTAGCAGCAAGCATCCAAAGAAGTGGTGGAAATGCTCAAGGCGAGGGGTTCAACATGCTCTTGCTGAGATTCCTCCTTCAGCCTGGCTCTCCACTTTTTCTATTAGTATAATTCTATAAATTCCTTAAAAAAACTATTTTTTTCTGGTTAAGTTAGCCAGTCTCTGTTACTTGAGAACAAGAATCCTGGCTAGCACACTTCCTCTGCCTAACTATAACATCCTTGCAGAGAGAAAACAACTTACATTCAATTTTATAGTCCCCAAAGTTAGTACAGTAAGTGCGACAAAATGAGAATTCAATAGGAAAGGATGAATAAGTGACTACAGTTACAGTCTGAATAATCAAACTGACCAAAGTTAAATACAATTAAAGCATATGAAATCTAGAAAATAAGAAAATAAGTTAACTCTACATTTGTTTGATTGTTTTTTGGCAATCATTAAAAATCAGCATATAATAGACGAAGGTAATAAATTCAGTTACATAAATCTCTGACTTACAAAGAATAAAATCAAACAACTTCTATTATTAAATGGTCTCACATTTTGCTGTTTATAATTAATAATCTTGTAAAATAAATAAATGCCACTGAAGCTAATAGACATTCATTGAAAAATATATATAGCTCAGTTCAAACCTTTTGTCAATATAGAGGGTTAAAGATTATGTCCACTGCAGATGAAGCAAAGATATCATATACCTAAAAACATGCATACAGATATATATAAACATAATGTATGATTATAATGCAACTTAAAGTAGGAAATACACTAGAGCTAAATGGCAAAAAGGTCTGATTTCTACTTTTTGCTTTTTAAAATTTTATTATTTTCCCACCTATCAAAGGCCTGATATGGAATTAGACACCCAATAAATATTTATTGAATAAAAATTGACTGTAGCAGAATAAGATGGGAAATATAATGCTCTAAATGATACAGGTGTTCCATATTTAATAAGTCCTCCCATAAGTATGGAGATTATTTTAGCTTTTATTTTTAAAAATTGCAAGAGCTACAAGTTGTCTGACTTAGTGGGTAAACTCAATGAAAGTGATGACAGTGATAAGAAGTAACAAGACACATTTGCCTTCTAGATTAAAGCTAGAAACAGAACTGATAAATGTTGCCATCCATATCAATGGCACCACCTTAAAGGTTCTCCATATTCTATGGATATTTATACTAGGTATTGCTAAATGTGATACATTATATGCCACAGCTCTTATAGGAAAAAAGACCCAATACTAAATCCAATAGTGTGTTAAATGTTTGACTCAAAATATATCTTATTCCAGATGGCCTTCACTATTTTGTGTAATACCAACCGTCAAACTCTTTAATAATTTACATTGATTTTTATGAGATATAAATACAGCATTGTCATAGCAAGAATGATGAAATAACCACAATTTCATGAAATTGTGGCCAATAATGGTAATTTCAAATGAAATTTAGAAGTCACAAAATGATTAGAATGATTAGCAGGCCAATGATCAAGTTTTATAAAAAGTGTCATCCTTCCTATCACTGAAAAAATAATACAGGGCAAACTTTGAACTGGAAAATGAGCACCAAAACAAATCACCAAAATGCGACATTACTACTATAACAGTCACAAATAAACTCAAGAGACTAATTTCAGGAATGTAACTACAGATTTAAGTATCTTGGGGAAAGTAATAACTTCAGTTTTCACATCTCTAAACTGATGAAGTACATGTTCTTCAAACCCCCTTCGAATTCGTACATTTTTTAATCTCAGGATTACACACAATGTACTTTAGCTGACAGGTAAATTGTTGGTACTTCCTGATCACCTATCTATAAAGCCGTGTGCTGTGTGTCATGAGGGACACAGAGGTAAGCTCCCTGCCCTCATCATTGATGAAGATAGACATTTGAACCAACAGTGGAAATGGAGCTATTATAGCTGTTGTAGAGCAAAGTCCCACTGCAGGCAGCTCAAAAATGGGTGAGCATGAAATATGTGAAAGATTTCCACTGATGAAAAAGGAAAGTAAAGGCATTCAAGCAACTAAAACGTCACAAAAACAAACATGAAGGAATGATAGTGAATGGGGAAACAAAGTTTAGCAGGATAAAACAAGTGAAATAGAAAACTTTGAAAAGAGCCAAATTAATAAAAGAAAATGAGTATAAATATGAATTTGTTACAAACAGAATTTGAGCAATAAAATAATAAGTGATTGGTGCTTTGGATGTATTTACAGAATTGAAGGGTGGGTAAAGAAAAGACGTATTGATTTGAATACATTATATATTTAGAAATATGTAATCTGAGCTATATCCACTCCTATTAGATAATCAGAAGGAAGGAAGGACAGTCTAGATTTGGACCTTAAAATGTCCTTAATATTTAAAAATATTAAATACATATAAAGAATTAGGAGGGACTTCAAGTGTAACCAAAACTTATCAAGAGTACGTAATTAGAGTAATTTAGAAGAAAACATTGCTTAAATAAGTCATAGCTAAGAAAATTATGGTACTATCAAAATATATAGAAAACTAATAATGTATAATTTTTCCTAACATCACTTAAGTAGGGCCAAAATTAAAACTCATTACTTTTTTTTTTTTTTTTTGTGGTATTTGGGCCTCCCTCTGCTGTGGCCTCTCCCGTTGCGGAGCACAGGCTCCGGACGCGCAGGCTCAGCGGCCATGGCTCACGGGCCCAGCCGCTCCGCGGCACGTGGGATCCTCCCAGACCGGGGCGGGAACCCGGTTCCCCTGCATCGGCAGGCGGACGCGCAACCACTGCGCCACCAGGGAAGCCCAAAACTCATTACTTTTTAAGTTAAGTTAAATGTTCTAGGAAAATATGGTAGAACAAAGCCAGATGATGTAATGCCCCCAATACCTAGTGAAATATATACTTCCTCCACCCTGAAAATATGTGTCATTAGGGCACGAACTATTTCCTCCAAAGGAATTATGCATTTATTTTTACTTCTCTATGTGAACTATAATAGAGGGTATTCAAATACTTATAGTTGATTAGAGATAATTCCTCTTTATAGAAGAATTTCAGCTAATAAATGTATAAGGAATAAAAGAAAAGAACAACATGAGAACATGACTATTTTGCAATGATGGGAACTTACAATTGAGGGACCTGGCTGTCACCATTTGAATCCACTGATCAATCACAGTATCACTAAAGTGGTAGGTCCAGGCATATGTGCCTCTTGATGTGATGCAGTGTAAAGTAGACAGCACACCCTATCAAGTATTCTTAGCAAACAAACAAACAAAAATGGAAACAATTTAAACACTCAAATATTTAAATATAAGTTCCAATTAACTGGAAATATAGGGAGAAAAAATTTGAAAGTTTTCACAATGAAAAGTCTTTTAAAGTACACGGCATTGCTTGGAGAACTGCTGTTACTGTAACTGGCTAGATTATGGGATTCGTGGAGAGAAGTGGTGGCAGCAGAAGCAGCAGATGGAAGCTGTGGTAAGTTCATGGCATTCCTTAAATGTTACATCCAAGCATCTAGGTTTTATTCTCAGGCTAGCATTTCCCAGAATGTGTTCTGGAATAGTGATATACATTCTTCACTATTAACAGGGTGAGATGGGTGCTCCCTTTTTAAAATAAGTTTAGGGAACACTGTATTCTATATTTCTTTCAATTGGTTGAATATTAGTAAGGTTTAGCACACTGCTTGTAGAAATACCTATTGAAATTTAACACAGCATTTTCACAACTTATAGAATAGTTTATTTTGAGGAGAGTATTGTTATCCTGTAAGAAGCAAATCTAGAAAATATCACTGTAGGAGGAAACACTGAGGAATCTCAAAAAGTGTAGTATTTTGCTCTGAAGAGTATTTTTTAAAGATAATTCTAGTGGTAGTGAATTGGTGAGGCAAGACTGGAGAGCAGTTGGAGTACAGCCGGTGTGAGAGGACAAAGATATGAATGGACCAGGGGACTGACATGGGATAAAAGTGGAAACCATAAGACATAGTGGATATCAACAGAAATGCATTGTTTCTGTTGATATCACTAAAAAATCAATCACTAAAAACAATACTGAGGTTTCTAACTCAGGTTAGTGGGATGTTGGCAATGCCACCATATAGTTAGAACAGAAGGAAAGGCAGCTGTGGTGGTGGAGAATGCACAGAGGTCTGTGATCAAAGAGTATATTTATTTAATATATAATATTCTCTTATGTAAAATTCATACTTTCTCATGGGCAAAATACTAAGCAAATATTAAAAAGTGAATCTTACCTATGGATTTTTTTTCCCTTCTAAATTTACGTAAGTCATTCCCTGGTTCTACTTACCCACAAGGCCTATATGTGAACACAATGTAACTCTCTTCATCCCCTCTTTCAATGAAAGTCACACATGTGTGCTTCTCCCAGTGCCTCATGGCCTGCTTGAACATGGCTCGCTGGCTGCCTGGAAAAATGGCATGACATTAATAAAACGGTGGGCTCTTCCACCCCAGGTCTGGCTGAACAGGTCAGACACCACCTCTATCATCAACCAAAGAATACTAGCTCCGAGCACTGCAGTGAGACACTCTTGAGAGTGGACACTGCCTTCATAATCAGTAGGCTTGAGCTTACTGTCTCTACAAGTATGTGTGTACAAGCCTGTGTGAACAAGACATACATTATTCCTGTCAGCTGAAATCAGCTTCCAGATTTAATGGGTACATTTGAAATTCAATTTAAAAACCAGAATAGTTCTTTAGGTTCTTAGAACTCAAGACTACATATATTTTTACATTTCAAGACACCCTAACTGACAACTCAGGTGAATGGAATATTTCTCATGTTTCATTTAATACTATGTTTTATTTATATGTTAGTATTCTTTAAAAATATACACTTAATCTATATGATAATTATTAATTCTTTATCAAAATAGACCCTCTGGGAATATCTTACCAGTGAAGTTGCCTCCTATAACATAAGGAATAACACCTCCAGGCCATACTCTTTCAGTTCTTGATGTAGCAGCTCTGGGAACTCGATTTTTCTCATTTTGCCCTGAGGATTTTAGAGGTACTTTTTCCTTAACTGTGTTGTTTTGCTCCAAGCCTGCAGTGACATTTAAAACACTCTGTGAAACAGAAGTCCTTGGTCAGAGAATCATTTACCTCTTAAAGGACAAGGTAAAATGTCTTATTTACACATTTATATAAATATGCCTGAAGTCAAAATGCATTAAAGAAAAACTTCATTTATATTACATACTTGAAAAAAGTGTTAAAATATTTAAGTAGTTCATGTCAAAATACTATTTCCTAATGCTCTATGAGCAAATTTTGATGAATTTCCATACAACAGCCCACAGTGGACAGAAGTCAGGTAGACTTTGTAACCCACAGAAAAATTCTTTTGTTTTCTACTTTACTAGAGCACTAAGAAATTCACCACTAGAATTAAAAAGACATTGTTTAAAAAGTCCTATGATGTTCAAAACCTTTCTTACTCCTGCTAAATCCCTAGTCCTTTAAATCAGAATTGATATTCTGTAGTACAGCTTAAAATTGTGAATATTACACTGTAGAGATAGTAAATGAAATAGAATAAGACAGATATGGTCTCAGATTCTGGGACAATGGGCTATCTCTATTTCAATTTCCTCGGGATTCATATCCACACAACTGAAAACATTTAGAGAGCAGTACACAAGGTGAACAGGCCAACATAAAATGTAGTCTATTGTGGAAGAGCTTTCAAGTCTGCAGTCACTAACTTTTCTTGGTGGCCCTTCATAATTTTTTTGTTACTGTTTTATTTTTCCTACATTTTCATGATTATTTTTTCTTATTTATATATCATTGTTGATACAAATAGTTTACCACTTACATACACTTCAGACACAACGAATACTGAATGTATGTGCCCTATGCCTGTGTTCCTAACATGTCTAACTTTTTAATATCCTGGAGCAAAGTATCTTCACTTTGGAAAATTAATCCTTAAAAGTAAGCACTTTAAAATATTTAATTAGTATTAATCAATTGAAGAGATGTTAGGATATAAACTTTGAACAGAAGACTTGAAAAAGAAACTCTAAAATCTACAAATAGTGATTAATAAATTCAATACTTTAAATATTAACTAATCTTTAAGCCAGAGGCAGTTTCTCTTAATGTTTTCCTATATATATTATTGGAAGGGTAAAAAATATTTTCAATTTTTTTCAAATCTAATTAATCAGTTTGACAATTTACTTTAAGTGGATTTTATTTCAAAAGAAACAGCCATGATATTTTTCCATTTGACTAAAACTGATGTAGCTCCATGCTTGATGAAAATACCAATTTACTGGAAATAAATACCAACAATAAAATAAACACCTAATACATTTTTTTATTAAAGAGAAGCTGAAAATAAGCTAAAATATTTCAAATGTCCCCAATTAAGTTCTAAAAAACTTACATTGGATATCAACTAACAAAATAACAATGAATAAAGGACTCTTTCTCAGCATATAACCTTTCCATAATTTGCAGCTTAATGGCAAACAGAACTGCTATGAGTATAATATTCACTGTACATAAAGTGTCTGAAACTTTAAACATTGATATACCAGAGCCAATTCTTCTTATCCTGTCTATAAGTTGGTAGAGAGCCCCTCGTTTCTTTGACATACCATTGTCTCCAAATCCACCTTAAAGAGTAAAAGAAAATAGCAAGTTAACTTCACTGTAAATTAAAGATCTTGTAAATAAGCAATAGTAATAGGCTACATTGATTTCTCTTTGGACTTCTCTTTTTATGTGGTCTTAAAGTAATGAATATCCATAAATCTTGGGAAAGGGTAAAAATTCTACAATAACAAATTTTAGCAACTAAAACTAAGGGGGTAAGAGAAATTAAGAGAGCAATCTAAATGACTTTATTTGGACATCATGGCAATAGAGTCATCTATTGATAATTTGAAACATTTTTCTTCACTGTGACCTTGACATCACATAGTATTATATAGGATGACAGCAAGTTGTTCTGCCCTGTTGAGTGCATTCCAGCTATTTTCCCAATACAAACTAAATATTTTCATATGGCAAATCAGCAAGTGGGAATAAAAATGTCAGAAGAGCATAGGTATGTAAATACAACAGGAAAAAAAAGCAAGTGTATAGTGCAACTTTTGCCCCAAAGCTTGGATAAATTTTGAGATATTTCTAATAGCATATGACATTTTATAATGTATTCAAATAAATTTTGAAAATTTGTTTCTATAATTTATAAAAACCAATAGGATAAATTTAAAAAAATTCACAAGGTGAGAATCCAGAAGGACGTCCAGCTGCAAAATATATTGTTATGTTATGCAATTTGCAAAATTTATAAAGGTGATATAAAGAATTTTATAGCTCAAAATGTAGAGGAGAGGGTGACATAACGAAATATGTCTTCTTGCAATTTTAAGAAGAAAGTCATATCAGAAAGCAGATCATTTGACGAAAATCCAAATCTTCTGATTCTCATTCCAGGGCTTTAACAAAATGCTCTCCCAGTTTTATCTCCTATTTTGCCTTCTCCTTGAATCTTTGATAGACAAATACAAAGAGGTATCATTAAGCAAACAAGTAATTTGATCACTAATGATATCAGAACAAGTGGTTCATGAGCCTGTGGGCTAAGACAATGAAAGAGGACCAGAAATTCACGCAAACCACAAAAGGTTCTTGCATGGAAATAGTTTGAACTATTTCCTTCCAATATTTTTTCCCCTTTGAAATTAATACTGAAACTTAATTACCTAGATTGAAGCTAATAACAAACAAAAACAATAATAAAAATTATTAATATATAAGCCTCTTATAGGAAATATCAATTAAGTCCTTATAAGGCAAATAAGAGTGCTTGTTCACTAATAATCTGCTTAATTATTTGAATTACATGGTCACATTTTTGCTGTGCCCCTTGAGAAAAATTTTTGAAATTTTTTCATTGAATATTTTAGAAAGATGAGGTAATACTTAAATGCATTCATTCCTAAGCAGTTACAACAAACATTTTTAAAGGATAGTAAAAATGTATTGGAAATGACCATTGCATAACAATTATATTGCATATTAGGTAGGTCTGAAACACATATAAATAGGTATAGAAGGAGGCTAATTATGAGGAAAAAAGAAATGTCTTAGTTAATATTAAGGTAATTATAAGCATAAGAATAATTATAGTGTAGGAAAAACATTTCAAGACTCTCAAAGTCAATTATGTTTTAATAATTTTGAATAATTTTTATAGCAATATAAATAAAATTCTGTGTAGATAGTTCATTGAAATAGAAAAAAGGAAAATTCATAATATGTGTATTTCTCATATATTCTAAAATTTTTAAATAAAAATATACAAACTTAATAAATATTTGAGAAAGACAATACATTTTGAAATAAGAAAATAAATATAGTCAATTCAGCACAAACTAACAAGAAAGGGAAAAGTTAGAGTAAGAAAAAACTAAAATATAGAGTTCTTTATGATGTTTGAAATTCAACTGAATAGTGCAAATTACTTTGAAACATGTACCTTTCACATATATATTTACAATATGATTTTTATAATTGATAGTATAATTCTGTTTTATGCTATTTATCTAAATAATGATATTATACTTCCAAATGTTACTATTTCAGAGCTTAACTATAAATGAAATGACAAACTTACATAGTATTAAAATGTTCTAAATCACAGAAAATGAATGTCCCCAGTACAAAGAGAGGACAATGGGTTAAATAAATGACCTGAATAAAGCTTGAATCTAATGAAAATCTTAATAAAAATTGAGAATGTAATGTGATAAATTTAAGATTTTGCTGAGTTATATCACTGCTCTTTTGTTCCAAATCCGTTGTCTCTGTGACAGTGTTAAGTGCGAGACAGTGGTTGGAGTCTGTCAATAAACATACCTATAGGAATGTACTATCTGCGATTACACTGCAAAGCAGTTTCCCTCATATATTTGGTGTATGTTTCAGAAAAAACTCATTATATATAAAAAGGCGATAGCATATTATTTTTAAGTACTGTATTATTTGTTTTATTACCTTACATAAATTTCTTATATGTAATAATATTTTGATTATGTACAATAATGTCTTTATTCTTAAAAGAGCATGCTAACCTATTTAATATTGAAAAGCTCTGTTGGCAATTCACTTCAAAATATTTTATACATACTTATACATGTATGCATGCACACACACATACAGAGAGCAAATATGGTAAACTGAACAACTGCTGAATCTTCAAGGTGTATGGGTGTTGCTTGCATTATCTTATCAACTTTTAGATATCTTTGAAACATGTCATAATAAAAAGCTGCAAAAAAGTAAATTGGGCAAAGAGTCTTAAGACTAAAATATATTTGTCTTCTAGATACCACAAAGGAACTATATGTTTTATTTTCCATAGAATATAAGAAGAAAATAAAAATAGCATTGGACAGAAGGATTCAATGAAATCAAAAAGCGTGACACTGAATAAATGTTTTAGCTATAACTACAAAAATAAATTTTACATTTTTAACCTTGCAGTTTTTCTCCAAAATAAAATACAGCATAAAAATTGTATCAAGATAATATGAAATAATTTTAAAATTTTAGTACAGATATTTTAAAATGAGGACCTAAATGTCTTTTAAAATATTACAAGTCTCATATAGGCATAATTCAAATATATTCAAACAGCTGAAATGGAAATTTTCTTCCAGGTTTTCACAAAAATTATAAAAATAGATATATAAATTTTTCCAAATAAGTTTATATATAATTACTCTAAGAATAATTTACTTTTTGCATCTCAATATCCAAATAAGAGGCAACTGAATATAATGTTCAAGACTATGAATTTAACCTTCCTCAGAATTGAATTTTGGTCCTGAGTCAGTCATTTCCTGGCTATGTGACAATAAGAAAACTACATAACCTTGTAAATCTCCATCTCCTCACTTGTAAATCACAATAAGCAGCTGCCTTCATGGGGTCATTATGAGGATTCAAAGAGTTAACACCTGCAAAGTACTTAAACCAGACCCGGTACATGGTACACGGTAAACACTACAACATCTTTGTTAAATACATTAATTAATAAAATTAAAACTATGAATAAAACTTAAATTTCTAAATAGGCTCATTCATATCAAGAAAATCAAAGTTGATCACTGGAACATTAAAAATGATCTAAAGAGTATTTTAGCATTTCAAGAGTATATTTTCTTCTAAATGAATGAAAACTGAATCAAATAATCAACTGTACCTGTGGTATGTCCAAATTTTCCAAAGGGGTTCTGTGTAAGGTCAATTGTCCTATCAATTTGAAAGATATTTAAGTCTTCATCGTCTAAGGCAATGTCACCCCAAAACACAGCTAAAAAACAAAATTTCAATTAAAATATAAATTATTTAAGAGCAAAAATCGATGTAAACAAAGCTAATTAGAAAAATATTGCTAAAAAATGTGGAAATGTGGTCCCTAAAGATGTAGAGATATTTCAGAAAGTAAGTGTAACTGAACCTACTGGACCTGTTACAGTGTAATATGAGCCACCTGTGAAAGGACGTGACCCACTTTTTTTACTTTAATGTTTGAGGGGAGAGGGGGAAAGTTATTTCTTTGAATGAAATGGCTTCAGATTTATGGGGTTGGGGGTGGTTCTAAGGGAAGAAAATTCAGCAATCATGGTTAATTTGCAAATAAGTGAAAATCTGATAAGAATGCCTATATTTACAGTGGATGTCTGAGATCAGCAGGTCTTCACTGACAGGTAGAAGAAGAGGTAGTAGCAATTAAACCGTGTGCTATGATAGCTTCATAAAGTGAGGTTCAATTGAGACAAAAGAATATTGTGCTGTTATAGCAACTCATTCATCACATTTTTATACAGTTATAATGCATTTTCTCTAAAGATGGCATTGCCTCTGATTCTCCATAAAATGTATAAATTAAGTCAACTTTTATTTAGGCAATGACCAGGTGCTGACCTTTCATCATTAATGACAAATAAGACATTGTCCATATTTTTAGGAGCATCAAAAGCATTACCCTGATCCTGGAAACACTCTATCTTTTATACCCAGCAGTTTATGCTACTTAATAAAGCAAAGCTCTATAAACCATTGTGAATGCATTTAAACCAGTAAGTGAATTATCTTTTAAGGTCAGAAATATACATTTGTATAACAAAAAATGGCCTTCTTGTTTATTTGAGTCAAAAAGTATCCCTTTGTAATATCAGATGTCAAAATATAATAACTTTAGGAAATGTAGCAAATTTAAGAGAGAGAATAAATTAATCATGAAATAGTAAAACATTGACAGATGCCTTGGAAATTCTGGGATATTTGTTTCTTGATACAGGTTTACAAATTTGCTTTTTAAATTTTTTCTTCAGATTTTTCTTCTGCAAAACCAAAAAGGAGAGGAGGGTATACATTAAAAAATTTAGAGAGACTCCTACTCAATATATTGTAATCACCTATAAGGGAAAAGAATCTGAACAAATGTATATATGTATATATATATATAATATATATATATATAACTGTATCACCATGCTGTACACCTGAAACTAACACAACATTGTAAATCAACTATATTTCAATTTAAAAAAGTGAAAAAAAATTTAGAAAATGACAAAATCCATCCTTTTCAAATCACTTTTACTAAATTCAAACCTTAATATGTATGAATTTTAGCTATAAAAGCTAATTAATAAAATTAGTTTTAAGTCATAAACTTCAATCCTGAAAGCTATGCAATGCTTTAAGCTTTGGTCAAATGTTTATCATATAAAATTGTATATTTAGTTTAGTTCGTTTATACAAAACTGACATGAGATAAGAAGGGGTTTATTTATGTGTAAATCTAGAAAGGAAGAAAATAGAAATTAGTTCAATATACGTCATCAGTTCAACATATGAAAAAATCTTCATTAGAATTAGAATTCGCTCATCAACCCCTCTCTTCTGCCCTACTGTCAATGGAATGGCAGTCTGTAGAAGTAAAGTGATGCTTACAGTCTTTTGATATCAGAGATGAAGAAGTCTGTAGAAGAGTTAATAGTGCTGACTAAGAAGTTGGTCTTGATGCCTGAAATTGAATCCAGATTCTAATCAGCTTCATACACATGCAGCAGAAACTGCTAAGTCTCCACCATCACTAAAGCCAGACATCCTAACAAATAGATGGCCTACCTAAATAAAATATTTTTCAATTATATAAAGGCTTGTTCATTTTCATAAATAAATTTTGCACTCCTTTTTTTTTCAAGATTTTTCACTATTCTAAGGTAAAAACAAGTTTGCCCGTTATTTAAATCTTCTATCGTGTATTTACTATGTACATAGTTGTGAGCACTGACTGGCAGTGAGTCTCTCAGTCTGCCTCTTCCTTCCCTAGTGCTGGAGGACAGTTGGGGACACTAAAAAAGTGCTTCTCTTTTATTTTTCCAGGAACCACAGCAAATCTGGTAAAAATGCAGGCTCTGATTTAGTAGATGTGGGGAGAGGTCTCAGATCTACATTTTTAACAAGCTCCCATTGCTACAAATAATTATCATTGTCATTATGTTTATTAGAATCATTTTTTTTCTCAACAATAAATTTTACTCCTCTCTGAATCAGCTGGTTGACTTGAAAGCTTAAGCATTCAACCAAATAAAGTGTATTTTGTCTGTACTACATTTATGTAATAAAGGTAGTAGTAAAATAAAACTCAAATGTGTTTTAGATTTTTATTTTCTTGTAGTGACTTTTCACATGCAATAGGATTCATGTCTTGATGGATTATATCAAACGAAGATCAGCAGTCCAAGTTGATATAACACTTCACAGAAGAAAAATAATTATTTCTGGGATAAGAACGGCATAAGACCAGATGATTCTTGAAGGAGACAAAACTGCTCTGGAGTACATAGTCTATTTTTTATTTATTGTTATTTTTTTCTGAACTAATAGCTTCAGTAGCTTTGCAGTTCTGAATATGCCATGAATTGCTTCAGGAGAAATAGTGAGTGACTAAGCCAATTCGTATATGTGTAGACTTGATATACTGTAGGCCACATATACCATTAAATCTTGATAATTGTCTACAGCAACAAAAAATAGACATCTTAGAATTTTCAACCTATCACACAGTTTAAAATGCACAATTTCTTTTTTTTTTTGCACACATTTGAAGTTTCCTTAATTCACCTTCTACTTTAGTCTAAGTGACTTATTTCTACATGTTAAATATTTACTTATGCATTGGCATAGCAAGCTGGATGATGACAAATTATATTAATATGGATTTAGAATTTGCATTGCAATCCAACATACATTTTTTATATAGGCTCCAAGATATTTGTAGTTCTCAAGTCCACTTTGGAGCTTTTTGTTTTTCTTTTCTATATGGTATTTTCTATTTACTTTACATCGAAAAACAAAAATTAAAGAGAAATACTTTTAAAACTATAAATTATCAGGCTTCCCTCGTGGTACATTGTTAAAAATCCACCTGCCAATGCAGGGGACACGGGTTCAATCCCTGGCCCAGGAAGATCCTACATGCTGTGGAGCAACTAAGCCCGTGCACCACAGCTACTGAGCCTGAGCTCTAGAGCCCGTAAGCCACAACTACTGAGCCCGCATGCCACAACTACTGAAGCCCGCATGCCTAGAGCCCGTGCTCCACAACAAGAGAAGCCACAACAATGAGAAGCCCTCGCACCATCAACCTGCCGCTACTAGAGAAAACCCGGGCGCAGCAACGAAGACCCAACACAGCCAAAAATAAACAAACTAATTAATTAATTAATTAAAAAAACTATAAATTATCAGTCATTAGCCCCATTTAATACAGTGATTTGAGTTTAGTGATATCAGATACAGAAGCAATATAGGAAACTTGTTATAAATTACGATACTAGGGAAATGTTCAGTGCAATTAGAATATTTACTATCTGTTTGGAATTCTGCTCAGATTCCAGTCAAAAAATGGGGATGTAGCTACCAATAGGCCAAAATAAAATGTCAAAAATAACAATTTTGAAACTACATGGAAAACCACAGATTTTGTTTTTCCCCAAAGGCTATTTGCATTCATTGTACTACAAAATTTTTTTTAATCAGAGACCAAAAAAAAAAAAAAAGACAGGGTTCTTTCAGTGCACATTTTATAAAAGAATATATAGTGAAAATAAGCCAGCCTCCCTCCAGGAGCCCATTCAAAGCATTGAGTTTGTTGAGGGGGCTGTCTTCTACAATGATGGTCATCTCATTGATGTTGCCTTTGTTCTTTCTGACAGTCTTCTTTTTGGGGGCCATGGTGGCAAACACACTGTCACAGGCTTTTAATCAGAGACCAAAAAAAAAAAAAAAAAGACACGGTTCTTTCAGTGCACATTTTATAAAAGAATATATAGTGAAAATAAGCCATCCAAGGTTGTGATTCCCTATACTCTAACTTTAAATGATGTCTCTTCCACCCACATTCCAATTCCCCAGTGATCTATAGTCCTGCAATTCTGAAGCTGGGGTCCAGGGACCAGCTTTAAGGGCACTTCAAGCCTGTGATTTCCTAAAAGCTGTATGCAAAAAATATGTATGAGTTTGTAAACACAGTCACCACATGTTTTCCAGAGAAGAGGTCCATAGTAGATTGCCAAAAGGGGTCACACAAAGTAAAGAACCTCTACTTTTGCAAAAAGCAGAGCCTTTCAATGCACTCAGGAGAAAATACTTACAAACTAAATATTCTCAAGAAAACGAATATATTTTCTTGATAGTTGATGACTACTTGGGAGTACACTGTAGTAGAAAAGATGACAGAGCTCCTCGGGCATTTCTTACAGAAAGCCCCCCCAGGAAGCTCCTCTCCCCAACTAACCCTTAGGGTCTCACCCGCCTCCATGTCCTGCCTGTCTTTCCAACACACGAGATTTCATAACATGCTTTTGATTGTCTGATTCCTCAACTTAAGTTTTAAAATACTGACCACAGGAAGGATGTGTTGCTCATCTTTAAACACTCACTGCCAGAGTGTCTGACATAAAGTAGTCCTCAGTATATGTTTTGAGGCACAAAAAATGTGAATGAGTAAATGAATTGGGCTATAGTTGTATATAACAAAAATGAGGCTAGGCATGCGACATAATTCACAAATTTGCCTTATGACCCCAAATACTAGGTGTTCAACCATTCCAAAGAATATTTCAAATCCTTTCAAGCTAGAGGGAATTACTGTTTTATACTTTAAAATAAAAAACAATTAAAAGGTAGCTGTTTTTATTCCAATAGCATATATTATTAAATGTAGTAATGGGAAGTGTATCCTTTTTTCCTAAACATCACAATGATGTGCTCAGGAAATACATGACTGAACTAACAGATCAGTTATCTTGAGACATATAGGATTTGAGAGATAACTTAAAGATTCAACAATAGCCAAGAGGACTTGCTTATCACACTTTTTCAGTTTAATCTTTATGCTGTTATTGGTGTTGGATTTAGGGAGGAAGACGATGTCATGTGAAGGCCTGACAAAGCTACTTTGGCTGCTGTAGGCTAAAATAAAGGCCTAGGGAAAATCTCCTCAGACAAGGGCAACAGCTAAGGCTTAAAAGTCAACTATTTTTACATGATTGACAACCACTAAGCAAATTCCCAAGGAAAAGTAAGATTTGGCAAAAGTTCCAATATATATATTTTGGAGACAAAGTTACCTTACTTTAAAGAGGAAATAATTTTCTGGTGGCATTTCATATGCACAGAATAAATTTTTTCCCCAAAATGACAAACATGAAAGTTAATTTAAGTTCCAAGTTTGGGAAACAATTATCTAACATTTTAAAAGTTCTTGATACAACACTAAAATAAATGAAGATATATTTTTATATAGATTCTCAGAAATGATCTTCAAAAAAAAAAGGTTAAGAAATATTTCATGTGGTACATTTCTTTCTTAAATTTCTAATAATAAGAAATAATTTGTAGTCCAGTTATTTTAGTGGTTGTTCATAAAACAATCATATGCAATGCTTTATTTAAAATATTTCATAGGGTTTTTTCAAGATCTGCATTATAACTTCTACCATATACTATCACATAAACTGAAAAAAATCATCCAATCTACAAAAAGTGTGACGTGGTGAAGTATAAATGATGAGTTAAATAAAATGGTTTACTCATCTTTCTCCGATAAACTGGATTGAAAGGTACTACTGGATAATATGACTCTCATCTGTCGCCTTAAAACAAGATGCCTCTATGTACCAAGGGCAGGTTTTTTGGAGGAAGGGGGTGTGGTACAGAATAAAAAGCTAACTGTTTGGGCCATTATTTAAAAAAAGAAAACTGTCTAAACATACTCCAAATTTAGAGGTTGCTTCAAAGAATACAAAACTGCTGCTCGAGTTAAACACAGTTTTTATTAGTTCTTGAATCAGGAAACAAAATACAGTCTCAGCACAAAATCAAATGTTCTATCTGAAATGCAAAACAAATAAACATATGCATATACAGGTACATATATACCATGCAAGGAATATTCCTCCAGAATATCGAGACGTTTGATGATAATTTTTCATGATATTAATGAGCTTCAAGATAAATCTAGATTGACCAATAGATTCTGAACACAGAACAGAAGCAGAAATTTATCTTTTTAAATCTTTTTTTCTGTTTTAATGAACTTTTACAATATGGATGTGATTAAAGACTAAATTTTCAAATAATTGTCTCTTCCTTTTTAAGTCAGAAAACAAAATTTTTCCCACAAAAAAGATCCATCAAAATACCATGTCAATCTGCATTTATAACCCACAATGCCCATGGATAGGGTTTCTCAGGACATTTAAAAAATGTCAACCACATCACAAATACTCATTTTGTACTCTGACTCAAAAGCAAAAACACTGACAGAAAAGTACTTTGATCAAGAAATGTAAAAATAAATATTGAAACTTATTTTGTGTATGGCCTAATATTTTCTGTCACAAGCTTTAAAAAAAATGGTTTATTGTAGCTCATAAGTTTTTAAAAACTGCCATTCTTATGCTGCTCAAATAATGAATATATAATCAACCACTACCAAGATTTGGTTTATTTATATTTCCCATGTCCTCTGTCTTATAACAATTGAGCTAACACCTGTTTTTTCTTCCCTTAGGCTTGTAATTGTCTACATCTGTGGCCAGTGTAGGAGTCACCCTGATACTTCTTTTTAAATTAATTTATATTTTTAAATTAAATTGGTTTATTTTCTAAATATTGACCTTAGCTCTTGGAGTAAATCTTGATGCCTTCCTGGAAGTAAGGTCATTCATGAAAATGCTATTTTCTATATTCTAGCTATGTTTTACCCATTGGCTGGTCACCTCTTCACAAAAACAGAAGAAGATTTTTTCTCACTTTTTCCATTTTTATTAGTCTATTGTTATAATAGGTTAAGAGAGAAAATGTTATATTCCAACCTTTCTGGCCATTATTCATCTTTGTAAAAGATTTCCTCTAGGGCACAAGTCAAAGGTTGGAGTCTTTTTTCTTTGCTTAATTTATGCCATTGCACAGCCCTCAAGTCAACATGTGCTCAGTGAAATAGCCTTTACAAAATTTAAAAGCTCATTAACATCCTAAAAACTTGACTCCGCATACTGATTTCTATTCCTTCTCTTCATAGTCTCAGAGACCTTCAACAACTGAAAGGATAATTAAAGGGAACTTTCTTCACACCAAAACAAGCAAAAAATAGAAATATCTGTGAAATATCCTTGGTCAATATTATTTTGAACTTTGTAAAAGTTCCATAAAATGTCAGTAACTTATATTGATATTAAATGTATGGTGCTTAATGTTAATAAAGCACCCTCATCAATATTACTCCAATTGAGCCTTAGAAAATTCTAGGATATAGATTCATATTACTAACCTGCTGATAGAATTTACTTTTTAAAAAACTTACCATCTCTTATTGCCCATTGTATTATACTATCTCCTTTTATTTAATTTGGGAGTTTATTGGCACTAACTTTAGGTAATTTTTTAGAGAAAAAAGATTCTGAGTCAGAAGCACAGTCTGACTAAAAATTTCAATTTGAGGTAATGCTGGTGCCCCATATGAACCACTTGATGGTCTCATATGGCAAATGAAGAGAAGAGGTGCTCTACTTTTGGGATGGTGAGAAACAAGGATGGACTGCATTGGCATATGGAGATGATGTACTTCACTGACAATTGGAAGTGATCTACAAAAGAAATAGTATTTTAGTAGTACTACTAAAAAAAAAAGGAGTTCATCATAGCTGGCAAGCTGGAAGGAAAGAAAACACAAAAGACTCTGCTAATTATCTAGTTGCAATATTAATATTACTGAATAATCTGCCAGTAATGTTTCAAGTCTGGTTTTAGATAATAAATTAGAAGGAAATAGATGTTGAAATGTAAAATGAAATACATGCATATTAGATAAATAAAATCTTTATAAATACCAGAAGAATCATTGTTTAAATTTCAATATTAAATAATTATGCCATTTTTTCAATTTAAATATTTAGAACTGGCATAAGTCTTAGCTAATAGATATAAATTGGAAAACTGGCCATTAAATCCTCCAGTTTCTCTGTAGCAATTATGATGAGTTATTTTTAAAAAGAGAATAACTTAGAAGCTAAATAAACTACCAAATGTGTATCATGAGCAAAAATTATATATTTAATATTGAGCAAAATAATACAGTTGGAAAAAATCTATTACTTGAATAAAGTCACTGTAGTCTTATAAAACAAACCAGTGTCTGAAAAATGTAAAGAAAGGTTATAAATAAACCTGTATTTTTAATATCCCCACATATTTAATTTCTTTGACATCATGTTTTAAATCATTTTGTTTAAGCGTATCCCTTAACTACTTATTGTGGATATAGGTGATTTTACTACTTTTGTCTTTTTTTTTTTTTTTTTTTTTGTGGTATGCGGGCCTCCCCCTGCTGTGGCCTCTCCCGTGCCGCTCCGCGGCATGTGGGATCCTCCCAGACCGGGGCGCGAACCCGGTTCCCCTGCATCGGCAGGCAGACGCGCAACCACTGCGCCACCAGGGAAGCCCTACTTTTGTCTTTTAACCTTCCTTTTAGTTTTAGAAGGGGTTGATATACTACATTTGCCATATATTTGCTTTAACCAGTGAGATTTTTCCTTTTTGTAATGTTCACACTTTATTTCATCAACATAAAATAAGCATGTATATGATTTCATGGAGACTAAACAACATGCTACTAAAAAACTAATGGGTCAAAGATGAAATCAAAGAGGAAATTAAAAAATACCTTGAGACAAAAGACAAAGAACACACACACCATACAAAATCTATGGGATCGGGTTTCCCTGGTGGTGCAGTGGTTGAGAGTCCGCCTGCCGATGGAGGAGACACGGGTTCGTGCCCCAGTCCGGGAAGATGTCACGTGCCGCAGAGCGGTTGGGCCCATGAGCCATGGCCACTGAGCCTGCGCATCCGGAGCCTGTGCTCCACAACGGGAGAGGCCACAACAGTGAGAGGCTTGTGTACCGCAAAAAAAAAAAAAAAAAAATCTATGGTATACAGCAAAAGCAGTTAGTACAGGGATGTTCATAACAATACAGGTCTTTTTCAAAAAACAAGAAAAATCTCAAATAAACAATCTAACTTAAAAGAGTTAGAAAAAGAAGAACAAACAGACCCTAAAGTGAGCAGAAGGACGGAAATAAAAGATCACAGAGGATATAAATAAAATAGAGATTTAAAAACATAGAAAAAATTGATAGAGACTTTCCAGGATGGCAGAGGAATAAGAGGACATGGAGTTCATCTCTCCCCATAAATCAAGAATACATCTACAGGACTTCCCTGCAGTGGTTAAGAGTCCACCTGTCAATGCAGGGGACACGAGTTCGAGCCCTGATCCGGGAAGATCCCACATACCGTGGAGCAACTAAGCCTGTGTGCCACAACTACTGAGCCTGCACTCTAGAGCCCACAAGCCACAACTACTGAGTCGTATGCTGCAACTACTGAAGTCCATGCACCTAGAGCCCATGCTCTGCAACAAGAGAAACCACCGCAATGAAAAGCCCGAGCACAGTGATGAAGAGTAGTCCCCGCTCGCCGTAACCAGGGAAATCCCGCCTGCAGCAATGGAGACACAATGCAGCCAAAAATAAATAAATAAAATTTATTAAAAAAAAAAAAGAATACATCTACAAATGGAACAATTCTCACAGAGTACCTGCTAAACACTAGTAGACAATTTTGAACACCTAAAAGGACAAGAAAGATCCCCAGGTAACCAGGTAGGAGGAAAGAAAGAAGAAGGGAAAAGGAAGAGGAGAGGAAGCAGGATGGGACCTACACTCCTGGTGGGGAGCTGAAGGTAAGGAGGTTTCCTCATCTGGGGAAACCCCCTCACCAGTGGGAGATCAGCTGGCACAGAAGGGGAGCTTTGGGGGCTTGGAGGAGGACCCAGAAACTGGTCTGTGGCAGGCAGGGTAGAGTGGGACCTACAGATGGTCCATGCCACAGCCCTGTGTGTCTCACCCTGAGACGGGTGTCTGCTGGTGTGCATGGGGGCTGGGTGCTGGGATGTGCAGTTTGGAGAGCAGACCCAGGGAGGGGACAGCTGTTGGCTTTGAAAAGAAAGCCTGAGGGGACAGGAGCACTATGGAGGGCCCCCACAGGAGCTGGTTCATGTGCCCCTGCCATCGCCTCCTCCACCCCCTCCCACCTGCTCTCCCCGATCACTGCCTCGGCTCCTTCCTGCCTGATGGGCTCCCATGTGGTCTAGCAACCTCTAGAGCAGACTCCATTGGGCAGGACACACACAGAGGTGAGGCTAAAACCACAACTGAGCCCCAGGGCAGTGTGACTAGGGAAGAAAAGCAGGAATCTCTCCTCACAGCTGTGTGAACTGCAGAGTTACACCTCCACTGACGGCTTCCTCACCTGTGAAACACCTGAAAGGGAACAAGTGCTCCTGCAGCTGGGATGGGTCTGGTTTTCACAGCTGTGGGGCCGCTCCGCGGCATGTGGGATCCTCCCAGACCGGGGCGCGAACCCGGTTCCCCTGCATCGGCAGGCAGACGCGCAACCACTGCGCCACCAGGGAAGCCCTACTTTTGTCTTTTAACCTTCCTTTTAGTTTTAGAAGGGGTTGATATACTACATTTGCCATATATTTGCTTTAACCAGTGAGATTTTTCCTTTTTGTAATGTTCACACTTTATTTCATCAACATAAAATAAGCATGTATATGATTTCATGGAGACTAAACAACATGCTACTAAAAAACTAATGGGTCAAAGATGAAATCAAAGAGGAAATTAAAAAATACCTTGAGACAAAAGACAAAGAACACACACACCATACAAAATCTATGGGATCGGGTTTCCCTGGTGGTGCAGTGGTTGAGAGTCCGCCTGCCGATGGAGGAGACACGGGTTCGTGCCCCAGTCCGGGAAGATGTCACGTGCCGCAGAGCGGTTGGGCCCATGAGCCATGGCCACTGAGCCTGCGCATCCGGAGCCTGTGCTCCACAACGGGAGAGGCCACAACAGTGAGAGGCTTGTGTACCGCAAAAAAAAAAAAAAAAAAATCTATGGTATACAGCAAAAGCAGTTAGTACAGGGATGTTCATAACAATACAGGTCTTTTTCAAAAAACAAGAAAAATCTCAAATAAACAATCTAACTTAAAAGAGTTAGAAAAAGAAGAACAAACAGACCCTAAAGTGAGCAGAAGGACGGAAATAAAAGATCACAGAGGATATAAATAAAATAGAGATTTAAAAACATAGAAAAAATTGATAGAGACTTTCCAGGATGGCAGAGGAATAAGAGGACATGGAGTTCATCTCTCCCCATAAATCAAGAATACATCTACAGGACTTCCCTGCAGTGGTTAAGAGTCCACCTGTCAATGCAGGGGACACGAGTTCGAGCCCTGATCCGGGAAGATCCCACATACCGTGGAGCAACTAAGCCTGTGTGCCACAACTACTGAGCCTGCACTCTAGAGCCCACAAGCCACAACTACTGAGTCGTATGCTGCAACTACTGAAGTCCATGCACCTAGAGCCCATGCTCTGCAACAAGAGAAACCACCGCAATGAAAAGCCCGAGCACAGTGATGAAGAGTAGTCCCCGCTCGCCGTAACCAGGGAAATCCCGCCTGCAGCAATGGAGACACAATGCAGCCAAAAATAAATAAATAAAATTTATTAAAAAAAAAAAAGAATACATCTACAAATGGAACAATTCTCACAGAGTACCTGCTAAACACTAGTAGACAATTTTGAACACCTAAAAGGACAAGAAAGATCCCCAGGTAACCAGGTAGGAGGAAAGAAAGAAGAAGGGAAAAGGAAGAGGAGAGGAAGCAGGATGGGACCTACACTCCTGGTGGGGAGCTGAAGGTAAGGAGGTTTCCTCATCTGGGGAAACCCCCTCACCAGTGGGAGATCAGCTGGCACAGAAGGGGAGCTTTGGGGGCTTGGAGGAGGACCCAGAAACTGGTCTGTGGCAGGCAGGGTAGAGTGGGACCTACAGATGGTCCATGCCACAGCCCTGTGTGTCTCACCCTGAGACGGGTGTCTGCTGGTGTGCATGGGGGCTGGGTGCTGGGATGTGCAGTTTGGAGAGCAGACCCAGGGAGGGGACAGCTGTTGGCTTTGAAAAGAAAGCCTGAGGGGACAGGAGCACTATGGAGGGCCCCCACAGGAGCTGGTTCATGTGCCCCTGCCATCGCCTCCTCCACCCCCTCCCACCTGCTCTCCCCGATCACTGCCTCGGCTCCTTCCTGCCTGATGGGCTCCCATGTGGTCTAGCAACCTCTAGAGCAGACTCCATTGGGCAGGACACACACAGAGGTGAGGCTAAAACCACAACTGAGCCCCAGGGCAGTGTGACTAGGGAAGAAAAGCAGGAATCTCTCCTCACAGCTGTGTGAACTGCAGAGTTACACCTCCACTGACGGCTTCCTCACCTGTGAAACACCTGAAAGGGAACAAGTGCTCCTGCAGCTGGGATGGGTCTGGTTTTCACAGCTGTGGGCTTTGTGAGAACGTAAATGGATTAAACCCTTCAACCAAAAGACACAGACTGGATGAAAAGATACAAAAACAAGACCTGTATATGTGCTGCCTACAAGAGACCCACTTCAGACCTAGGGACACATACAGACTGAAAGTGAGGAGATGGAAAAAGATATTCCATGCAAATGGAAATCAAAAGAAAGCTGGAGTAGCAATACTCATATCAGACAAAATAGACTTTAAAATGAAGGCTGTTAAAAGAGACAAGGAAGGACACTACTTAATGATCAAGAGATCAATCCAAGAAGAAGATATAACAATTATAAATATTTATGCACCCAACATAGGAGCACCTCAATACATAAGGCAACTGTTAACAGGCATACAAGGGGAAATCAACAGTACCACAATAATATCGGGGGATTTTAACACCCCACTTACACCAATGGACACATCATCCAGACAGAAAGTTAGTAAGGAAACACAAGCCTTAAATGACACATTTAGACCAGATAGACATAATTGATATTTATAGGACATTCCATCTGAAAACAGCAGAATACACTTTCTTCTCAAGAGCACATGGAACATTCTCCAGGGTAGATCATATCCTGGACCACAAACCAAGACTTGGTAAATGTAAGAAAATTGAAATCTTATCAAGCATCTTTTCTGACCACAACACTATGAGATTAGAAATCAAACACAGGAAAAAACTAAAAACCCAAACACATGGAGTCTAAACAATATGTTACTAAATAACCAATGGATTACTGAAATAAATGGGAAAAAAATACCTAGAGACAAATTACATGAAAACATGATGATCCAAAACTATGGAATGCAGCAAAAGCAGTTCTAAGAGGGAAGTTTATAGCAATACAATCTTACCTCAGGAAACAAGAAAATCTCAAATAAACAACCTAAGCTTATACCTAAAGCAACTAGAGAAAGAAGAAAAAACAAAACCCAAAGTAGGTAGAAGGAAAGAAATCATGAGGATCAGACCAGAAATAAATGAAATAGAGATGAAGAAAACAGTAGCAAATATCAATTAAACTAAAAGCTTGTTCTCTGAGAAGATAAAGAAAATTGATAAACGTTTAGCCAGACTCATCAAGAAAAAAAGGGGAGGACTCAAATCAATAAAATTAAAAAATGAAAAAGGAGAAGTTACAATGGACACCAAAGAAATACAAAGCATCATAAGAGACTACTACAAGCAACTTTATGCCCAAATATGGACACCCCAGAAGAAACGAACAAATTCTTAGAAAGGTACAACCTTCCAAGACTGAACCAAGAAGAAATAGAAAATATGAGCAGACAATCACAAGTACTGAAATTTAAACTGTGAATAAAAATCTTACAACAAACAAAAGTCCATGACCAGATGGTGTCACAGGTGAATTCTATCAAATATTTAGAGAAGAGATATAATGCATACTCCTGAAACTCTTCCAAAAATTGCAGAGGAAGGAACAATTCCAAGCTCATTCTACGAGGCCACCATCACCTTGATACCAAAATTAGAGAAACATATCACAAAAAAAGTAAATTATAGGCCAATATCACTGATGAACATAGATGCAAATACCACCAACAAAAAACTAGCAAACCAAATCCAACAACATATTAAAAGGATCATACAGCGTAATCAAGTGGGATTTATCCCAGGGATGCAAGGACTCCTCAATATACGCAAATCAATCAATGTGATACACCACATGAAAAATTGAAGAATAAAAACCATATGATCATCTCAATAGATGGAGAAAAAGCTTTTGACAAAATTCAGTGCCCATTTATGATAAAAACTCTCCAGAAAGTGGGCATAGAGGGAACCTACCTCGACATAATAAACAACATATATGACAAATCCACAGCAAACCTCATTCTCAATGGTGAAAAACTGAAAGCATTTCCTCCGAGATCAGGAACAAGACAAGATGTCCACTCTCACCTCTATAATTCAACATAGTTTTGGAAGCCCGTGCCATGGCAATCAGAGAAGAAAAAGAAATAAAAGGAATCCAAATTGGAAAAGAAGAAGTAAAACTGTCACTGTTTGCAGATGACATGATACTATAGAGAGAAAATTGTAAAGATGCTACCAAAAATCTACTAGAGCTCATAAATGAATTTGGTAAAGTTGCAAGATACAAAATTAACACACTGAAATCTCTTGAATTCCTAAACACTAACAACAAAAGATCGTAAAGAGAAATTAGGGAAACAATTCCATTTAACATCACATCGAAAATAATGAAATACCTAGGAATAAACCTACCTAAGGAGACAAAATACCGGTACTCAGAAAACTACAAGATACTGATGAAAGAAATCAAAGATGACACAAATAGATGGTGATATATACCATGTTCTTGAATTGTTAGAATCAATATTGTGAAAATGACTATACTACCCAAAGTAATCTACAGATCCAATGCAATCCCTATCAAATTACCAATGGCATTTTTCACAGAATTAGAACAAAAAATTGCACAATTTGTATGGAAACACAAAAGACACTGAATACCCAAAGCAATCTTGAGAAAGAAAAGTGTAGCTGGAGGAATCAGGCTCCCTGACTTCAGACTATACTACCAAGCTACAGTCATCAAAACAGTATGGTACTGGCACAAAAACAGAAATATAGATAAACGGAACAGGATAGAAAGCCCAGATATAAACCTATGCACCTATGGTCACCTAATGTATGACAAAGGAGTCAAGGATATACAATGGAGAAAAGACAGTCTCTTCAATAAGTGGTGCTGGGAAAACTGGACAGCTACATGTAAAAGAATGAAATTAGAACACTACCTAACAACATACACAAAAATAAACTCAAAATGGAATAAAGACCTAAATGTAAGGCTGGATACTATAAAACTCTTAGAGGAAAACATAGGCAGAACACTCTCTGACATAAATCACAGCAAGATCTTTTTTGACCTACCTCCTAAAGAAAATAAAAACAAAAATAGACAAATTGGACGAAATTCAACTTAAAAGCTTTTGCTTTTAAGGAAGCCATAAACAAAATGAAAGGACAACTCTTAGAATGGAAGAAAATATTTGAAAATGAAGTGACAAACAAGGGATTAATCTCCAAAATATACAAATAGCTCATGCAGCTCAATATAAAAAAAAAAAATCAAAAAATGTGAGTAAGGTCTAAATAAATAGTTCTCCAAAATGACATACAGATGGCCAAAAAGCACATGAAAAGATGTTCAGCATCACAAATTGCTAGAGAAATGCAAATCAAAGCTAAATGAAGTATCACCTCACAACACTCACAATGGCCATCATCAAAAATCTACACACAATAAATGCTGGAGAGGAGATGGAGAAAAGAGAACCCTTCTACACTGTTGGTGGGAATATAAATTGGTACAGCCACTATGGAAAACAGTACAGAGCTTACTTAAAAAACTAAAAATAGAGCTATGATATGATCCAGCAATCCCACTCCTGGGCAAATATCCTGAAATCTTATCAAGCATCTTTTCTGACCACAACACTATGAGATTAGAAATCAAACACAGGAAAAAACTAAAAACCCAAACACATGGAGTCTAAACAATATGTTACTAAATAACCAATGGATTACTGAAATAAATGGGAAAAAAATACCTAGAGACAAATTACATGAAAACATGATGATCCAAAACTATGGAATGCAGCAAAAGCAGTTCTAAGAGGGAAGTTTATAGCAATACAATCTTACCTCAGGAAACAAGAAAATCTCAAATAAACAACCTAAGCTTATACCTAAAGCAACTAGAGAAAGAAGAAAAAACAAAACCCAAAGTAGGTAGAAGGAAAGAAATCATGAGGATCAGACCAGAAATAAATGAAATAGAGATGAAGAAAACAGTAGCAAATATCAATTAAACTAAAAGCTTGTTCTCTGAGAAGATAAAGAAAATTGATAAACGTTTAGCCAGACTCATCAAGAAAAAAAGGGGAGGACTCAAATCAATAAAATTAAAAAATGAAAAAGGAGAAGTTACAATGGACACCAAAGAAATACAAAGCATCA
This sequence comes from Physeter macrocephalus, assembly GCF_002837175.3. Classification (NCBI taxonomy): domain Eukaryota; kingdom Metazoa; phylum Chordata; class Mammalia; order Artiodactyla; family Physeteridae; genus Physeter; species Physeter macrocephalus. The sequence goes on from NC_041220.1 coordinate 58,418,846, forward strand.
TAAGAGACTACTACAAGCAACTTTATGCCCAAATATGGACACCCCAGAAGAAACGAACAAATTCTTAGAAAGGTACAACCTTCCAAGACTGAACCAAGAAGAAATAGAAAATATGAGCAGACAATCACAAGTACTGAAATTTAAACTGTGAATAAAAATCTTACAACAAACAAAAGTCCATGACCAGATGGTGTCACAGGTGAATTCTATCAAATATTTAGAGAAGAGATATAATGCATACTCCTGAAACTCTTCCAAAAATTGCAGAGGAAGGAACAATTCCAAGCTCATTCTACGAGGCCACCATCACCTTGATACCAAAATTAGAGAAACATATCACAAAAAAAGTAAATTATAGGCCAATATCACTGATGAACATAGATGCAAATACCACCAACAAAAAACTAGCAAACCAAATCCAACAACATATTAAAAGGATCATACAGCGTAATCAAGTGGGATTTATCCCAGGGATGCAAGGACTCCTCAATATACGCAAATCAATCAATGTGATACACCACATGAAAAATTGAAGAATAAAAACCATATGATCATCTCAATAGATGGAGAAAAAGCTTTTGACAAAATTCAGTGCCCATTTATGATAAAAACTCTCCAGAAAGTGGGCATAGAGGGAACCTACCTCGACATAATAAACAACATATATGACAAATCCACAGCAAACCTCATTCTCAATGGTGAAAAACTGAAAGCATTTCCTCCGAGATCAGGAACAAGACAAGATGTCCACTCTCACCTCTATAATTCAACATAGTTTTGGAAGCCCGTGCCATGGCAATCAGAGAAGAAAAAGAAATAAAAGGAATCCAAATTGGAAAAGAAGAAGTAAAACTGTCACTGTTTGCAGATGACATGATACTATAGAGAGAAAATTGTAAAGATGCTACCAAAAATCTACTAGAGCTCATAAATGAATTTGGTAAAGTTGCAAGATACAAAATTAACACACTGAAATCTCTTGAATTCCTAAACACTAACAACAAAAGATCGTAAAGAGAAATTAGGGAAACAATTCCATTTAACATCACATCGAAAATAATGAAATACCTAGGAATAAACCTACCTAAGGAGACAAAATACCGGTACTCAGAAAACTACAAGATACTGATGAAAGAAATCAAAGATGACACAAATAGATGGTGATATATACCATGTTCTTGAATTGTTAGAATCAATATTGTGAAAATGACTATACTACCCAAAGTAATCTACAGATCCAATGCAATCCCTATCAAATTACCAATGGCATTTTTCACAGAATTAGAACAAAAAATTGCACAATTTGTATGGAAACACAAAAGACACTGAATACCCAAAGCAATCTTGAGAAAGAAAAGTGTAGCTGGAGGAATCAGGCTCCCTGACTTCAGACTATACTACCAAGCTACAGTCATCAAAACAGTATGGTACTGGCACAAAAACAGAAATATAGATAAACGGAACAGGATAGAAAGCCCAGATATAAACCTATGCACCTATGGTCACCTAATGTATGACAAAGGAGTCAAGGATATACAATGGAGAAAAGACAGTCTCTTCAATAAGTGGTGCTGGGAAAACTGGACAGCTACATGTAAAAGAATGAAATTAGAACACTACCTAACAACATACACAAAAATAAACTCAAAATGGAATAAAGACCTAAATGTAAGGCTGGATACTATAAAACTCTTAGAGGAAAACATAGGCAGAACACTCTCTGACATAAATCACAGCAAGATCTTTCTTGACCTACCTCCTAAAGAAAATAAAAACAAAAATAGACAAATTGGACGAAATTCAACTTAAAAGCTTTTGCTTTTAAGGAAGCCATAAACAAAATGAAAGGACAACTCTTAGAATGGAAGAAAATATTTGAAAATGAAGTGACAAACAAGGGATTAATCTCCAAAATATACAAATCGCTCATGCAGCTCAATATAAAAAAAAAAAATCAAAAAATGTGAGTAAGGTCTAAATAAATAGTTCTCCAAAATGACATACAGATGGCCAAAAAGCACATGAAAAGATGTTCAGCATCACAAATTGCTAGAGAAATGCAAATCAAAGCTAAATGAAGTATCACCTCACAACACTCACAATGGCCATCATCAAAAATCTACACACAATAAATGCTGGAGAGGAGATGGAGAAAAGAGAACCCTTCTACACTGTTGGTGGGAATATAAATTGGTACAGCCACTATGGAAAACAGTACAGAGCTTACTTAAAAAACTAAAAATAGAGCTATGATATGATCCAGCAATCCCACTCCTGGGCAAATATCCAGAGAAAACTATAATTCAAAAAGATACATGCACCCCAATGTTCATTGCAGCAGTATTTACAATAGCCAGGACATGGAAGCAACCTAAATGTCCATCAAAAGAGGAATGGATAAAGAAGAACTAGTAAATATATATAACGGAATATTACTCAACTACTAAAAAGAACAAAATAATGCCACTTGCAGCAACAAGGATGGACCTAGAGATTATCATATTGATTGAAGTAAGTCAGACAGAGAAAGACAAATATACGATATTGCTTATATGTGGAATCTTAAAAAAGGGTACAAATGAACTTATCTACAAAACAGAAATGGAGTCACAGATGTAGAAAACAAACTTATGGTTACCAGAGGTAAAGTGAGGGAGGGATAAATTGGGAAATTGGGATTGACATATACACACTACTATGTAGCGATTGGAACGCGTGAGCACCTCAGGGAGGGGGGATCTGAGGTGGTGATTGAGGAAAGCATGTTGCCCAGGCAGGAGGGAGATGGTGGAGGAGGTGACTACAGGGAGCATAAGCCTGCTCCAGTGGGAGCCCTCCTTAGTGCCTGTGGAGGCAGGAACCAGAGGGTGAGAAGAGATGCTGCAATGGTGGCTCCACCTTTTACGTGTCCCCATGGTGGTCTGGGCTTCCTCCATGAGCATTCCTGATAGTGGAGCTCCTCACTCCTGTCTTCTCAGGCTGCCTACTCACAGCCAACAGCAGTCCCCTCCCTGGGTCTGCTCTCCAAACCCCACATTCCAGCACCCAGCCCCCTTGCACACCGGTGGACACCTATCTTAGGCTGGGGAACACAGGGCTGTGGCATGGACCATCTGTGTAGGTCTCACTCTGTGCTGCCTGTCACAGACTGTTGCTGGGCTCTGCTCCAAGCCCCGGAAGCTCCCCTTCTGTCCCAGCTGATCTCTCCACTGGTGAGGGGGCTTCCCCAGATGTGGGAACCTCTCCTCACCTTCAGCTCCCTGCAAGGGGCACATGTCCCATCCTGCTTTTTCTCCTCTTCCTTTTCTCTTCTTTCTTTCGGACTACCTGGTTAGATGGGGATCTTTCTTGTCGTTTTAGATGTCTGAGGTCCTCTGCTAATGTTCAGCAAGTGCTCTGTAAGAATTGCTCCATTTGTAGATGTATTTTTTTTTTTGTCTTTATTGAATTTGTTACAATACTGCTTCTGTTTTACATTTTTGGTTTTATTTTGGCCCCGAGGCATGTGGGATCTTAGCTCCCTGATCAGGGATTGAACCCACACGATCTGCATTGGAAGGCAAATTCTTAACCACTGGACCAGCAAGGAAGCCCCTTTAGATGTATTCTTGATGCATTTGTGGGGAGAGATGAACTCCACATCCTCCTACTCCTCCACCATCTTGAGGATTTCTAAAGAGAAGCTTTGTAATATTTTATTGCTAACTATGCTTTTAGCTAAAGGGTTATGGCAGATACTTTATAAGGTCAAAGAAGCCTCTTATGTTCCTATCTTGAATTTTAGCATTTTGATTTATTAAAGAGATTGGCCCATAATATTTTTCTCTTATTTTCACCTGTCTACATTTAGAATCAAAGTTATAGTAACCTCCTAAAATGAGCTGGCAGACATTATTTCTTTTCTAGTTACTCAGACAACTTGTATAAGAGTGGGATTATTTATTCCTTAAACAGTTGGCAGGAATGATCTGTACCCATGTCTGAGCATGGTATTACATTTAAGAGCATATGTTTTTTCTAAATAGTAGCCTAGTTGTTTCCTCGCTCCACTGCTTCTATAAATATGGAGCAGGCTGGGAAATGGGTACCACTACTAGAGTCTTTTCCATGTTTTTTTTAAAATTTATTGAATTATAGTTTACTTATAATATTATATCAGTTTCAGGTGTACAACAGTAATTTGATATTTTTATAGATTACACACCATACAAAGTTATATAAAATATTAACTATATTCTGTGCTGTAAATTACATCTAAATGACTTACTTATTTTGTAACTGGTAGTTTGTACTTCTCAATCCCTTCATCTCTTTAGCCCCTTCTCCCATTCCTCTCCACTAGTTTGTTCTCTGTATCTATGAGTCTGTTTCTGTTTTGTTATATTTGTTCATTTGTTTTGTTTTTAGATTCCACACATAATTGACAATATACAGTATTTATCTTTCTCTGTCTGATATTTCACTAAGCATAATATTCTCCAGGTCCATCCATATTGTTTCAAATGGCAGAATTTTATTCTTTTTTATGACAGAGTAGTATTTCAGTGTGTGTGTGTGTGTATATAATATATATATACATATACACACAATGTATATGTGTATATATATATATATATATATACACACATATATATAAGATATATACTATATCTTCTTTATCCATTCATCTGGTGATGGACACTTAGGTTGTTTCCATATCTTGGCTATTGTAAATAATGCTTCTATGTCTATGGTATTTTTTAGAGGATGCTTAGATAAGCTGCTGAGATCCCACCTCTTGTTTGAAGAATTTATTCCCAGATCCTGGAAAGGTTGTTGACTGAAAAACTTCAGCTATAAGTCCCCTTGGCTGAAGACTTGCCCCATCCATAGCCAAACCAATTTTGTGTAGGTAGCAAGCATCCACTAACTGGTAGAGGAGAGTACATAAGGGTGTAGCCCCACCTCAACGCAACTTAGGACATCTCTGATGAGTCATCCTAGCATCAGAGTTCTAGATTTGTCTGGGACCTCCATTGAGACTACATTATAGGCCAATATCTTCCTTTGCCCATCTTGCTTCTTTCCCTTCCTTTCACAAGTGGTGCTCCCCACAGGAATTATCCCTGATAAACCCCTACATGTTGATGTCCATCATCAAGTCTGCTTCCCGAGCAACCCAACCTGTGACACTTTGTGCCAATATTGATACACATAAGCACACACTAAAATGAGATCTTGGCAATGGAGAATTTTAGCTGGCAATGAGAACTTCATCACTGGTTGTAAGTAGAACACATAGCCTCTGGTGTAAGATAACAGTATAATTGTTAAATTTTTCTCCTGTAGTGATGGTAGACCATATAAGGGAATGCTAGTGTAATGTATCAGGTTTTGTGCAATACAGGGGAAATAGTAACTCTAAGGACAGCAAATTAGGCGGCTAATGCTAAACGCCGTTGATGTTTGTTAAATGTTAACAAAAGACTGAGAACAATTAATTAGTAATTAAAAGCTATGGGTGAAGACCAGAAAGCTTCCTCAGTAGCATATAAATATGCTCTTGTCTCCTACAGCTTGATGGCAGAGAACAATTAAAGATGAGGTCCAGGACCAAGTCCCAAGAGTTATGGAGCTCTAAGGAAGGGCTATCCTCCTGATCTCAGCACGTCAGCTATAGCAAAGTTATGTTCTTCTTGGGAAAAAGTAGTACCCTGACACAAATGAAGAAATATGAGTTGATGCACCTGAAAATCTTCAGCTTCCAAATCTCTCTGAAACCTCTGAGTCTGAAGAAGTGGCCTACTCCATTCTATGAAGTACTAGTGTTCTCTCCTTATTTAAAGATGATGCAGTGACCCTACCCTGAAAGATAAAATGTTCCCCTCAAGATCTGCCCTCACCTCCCTTTCTGGCCTCTAAACTAATAATAACTGGGGTTAAATCACAAAATAAGTTGACCAGAATGAGTTCGGCCTAAAATGGAAGGCAAGAGGCTGTATCCGAAAGTATCTACAGAACTTAGCTGACTTGTACCTGGAGGAGCCAAGAGTACCAAAGGACTCAAATCTAAGGATGGCACATGAAGTTATACAAGAGAGAGTTTATTCATTTGGAAATGCTATCCTGGGATACAGGTGTTAATACCTTTGAAAGGACACCAGAAGATAATATAAACATGTTATTAGCACTGACATACCTTAAGTAAGAGAGAAATGCCAAAATTGTAAATGTCAGAGGGATTAAAATGCTCAGAGAAGTAAGTATGAGTGAATGGACATATTATATTCAGCCAGAAAACCCACCAGATGACTATACTACATAGCAGGACCCTGAAGATATACCACTTACCAAAGACATAAGGAACACAATGGTGAAAGAGCCAACATCAGTAAGAAGTGATAATCCTCTGAAAGCCAAGACTGATGGCAGAAGATGGTGTTAACAGAACTGGGCTCACTGACAATAATGGGTATGATAGATTCCCCCTAAAATAGAAGTCATAGGATAAAGCTCAATTAACACAAGCAATTACCACAAGCCAGGTAGAGGCAGTTATCATAATTCGTGGCAAGGTTGGAGTCACATGCAGAAACCCTGACCCTCAGAGTTATGAGATAGTTCATAGAATGTGGCATCCAAGTGGCAAAATAAACAGGCAGTCGACCAAGGGTATTATGCAATGTGTACAATAAAAATTATGGAAGCTGTAGGATGAAAAGATTGAGAGTGGTTAACTCTTACCTTCCAAAAAATACCTCAATGAGCTTCAGGATATGAACCAGTGTTCAGACCTGGAACCCATATATTGAAGAAGGAATCAGGGTTCCAAGAAGAAGAATCCTGTAACACCATGAAAAGAATATATAATAATGATTCTTCAGTTGTTCCACAGAGGCCTAAGCTATTTCCTTGGATAACTATACACAGATATTTTGAGGACTGTTGGAAACAGAGCATGAGGAGAGAGATACCCCTTAAAACTGGATGAGAAGGAAACATCTAAAATTAACAAATTCTTAAAGGCTCATGTGGACTGGCATCACAATAAAAAGCCTAGAGGGAGAAATATAATTGGTCCTTATTAACACCACTCTCACTAACCCACTGGGAAATTTGTGCTTCTAGTCACCCACAGCTCTGTACTCTGCACATTTAAAGGTCTTCGTTCACAAAGAAAGAGCTTTTCCACCTGAAGACAAGGCAAGAATCCCATTGAATTTTAAACTATGACTGCTGCCTGGCCTTCTTGTGCCAAGGCACCAGCAGGCAAGATAAGGAATCACCATCCAGAAAGGGGAATTGACCCTGATTATTGGAGGAATTGGGGCAGCTGTTATACACCTGGCAATAGAGAAATATGTTTGGCAGCAGTTAATTCCCTTGGGAAACTCATGATACTTTCTTGATCAATTTTTATTATAAATGCAGCAGCCATGGCCTGAGAAAGGCACCATAAGTGGTGGGTTAGAGCCCTCAGGGATGTTGGTATAAGTGAATCCACTAGATAAGCCACCCAGAGTAACCAAGGAGAGTCTAAAACTACCAACCCACAGGGTGTGACCTTGGGGAGAAAAAAACCTCATGAATTTCAATTTCTGTTGCACACAAAAATATTGGATCACCAGTAAACCAATTCAATTTTATATGGACTATTTATTCTTTGAAACAGAATGACTATAATCACTTAAATAATGTGTTAATTTCTTTTTTAAGAAACATACTCTAGAGTAGGAAATTTGAATAGGTAAAAAAGCAAAGGCAAATATTCTCAGAATCCAGTTATACACAGTCAAAAGAATAATGTCTATTTTAAATGCTAACATTCTTGTATCTCCATTTAAAATGGAAACACAATCTCCTAAGGTTTTTACTTACCAGAAGAGAACAAAGATTGAACATTTATAGTAATTTGTAATTATTTTATTTCTTTTTTTAATTGACATATAGTTGATTTACAATGCTTTGTTAATTTCTGCTGTACAGCAGTGATTCAGTTATACATACATATATATTATTTTTAATATTTTATTTTCCTGTTGTATATTGTAGGTCCTAGCTGTTTATTATTTTGTTTCTTAACTATTCATTGTACATTATTACTTTTTGTAAAGTTTATTAGAGCAGAGACTTTGTTTTTCTGGTTCAATGCTAAATTTTCAGCTTCACATACAGAGCTGAGTACAAAATAAGTGCTATGCTAACATTAGTTACATAAATGAACTTGGTTCCAAAAAAAAAGATTGAGTGGAAAGTAATATTCCCTAATACTTTAAATATCTCAAAAACTTCACCTGCTTAAGAATATAATATTTGGTCATATTTCAGTTACTTGTGAATCCACTGTAGTGAATTCCCATTGGATCATTTCCAAGGCCATTGTGAATATGTATTCTTGTGTTCCTTCTTTCATACATGTAGAAATCAAAGAAGGGAGGGAGATCAAGATAGCAGAGTAAGAGGACATGAAGTTCACTTTCTCCCACAAACACGTCAAAAATATATCTACATATGGAACAGTTCTCATGGAAAATTAACTGGAAACTGGCAGGACTCCTTTACAACCAAGGCTGTAAGAAAGATATACATGTAATCGAGTAGGATGAGAAGAAAAGCATCAGATCAGGACCTGTGACCCTGGGAGGGGAATCAGAGGAAAAGGGAGATCACATGTGTGGACCTTACCCTGGGGAGTGGGCAGGACAAGCCACAGACCGGGCCTCCTAGTTCTGGGATCCTATGCATAGGAGACAAGCCCATTTCACTGCTTGCAGAGCTGCTGGGACAAATATAAGTTCTGGAGAAGACTAGATTCCACTTGTGAGGAGTACACGGGTGCTTCCCTAGAGGTCTGCCCTATCATCGGCTACTGCACCATGCTCCCCAGCCTGAGCCAAGTGAACACCCTAGCCTCACTCACTCCATGCCATACGTTGCCACTGGATCTAGGGCAGCCAATACCTGGGAAAAGACTTGACCTAGGGATGTAGAGGTGACCCAGTCCTGGGAGACAGCCCAGGTGGGGTGGCAGTCATTGTTGGTGCTTACTCAAGCAATGCCCCAGAAGCAGCCCAGACTTCTGAAAGCAGTGCAGCTGCCAGAATTCCCACAGCTGCCTTGCTGTGCACCACAGCACACTCCACAGCAGTGTGGCACTAGACCTAGAGTGGCCATGGGAAAAAACACAACCTTGGGATGCATCTGAGCAGAACTTCAGCCACTTACACAGGCAGAGCATTGGACCTCTGTGAGCACATGAGCCCCACTTGCTTCAGCACTCCCATCCTTTGGGGCAAAGCCCCCAGTACAGAGAGAGAAGGAAAACTACAAATGTAAAGGAAACAGAGTCAGTTTAAGCCTGACCCTCAGGGCTTCCACTCTATAACTTGAGAGCAGACCCCACTCCTGACAAGGTGGTGACAGCCACTGAGCAGAGGAAGTCCTGCCTCACAACCTGCAAAAACTCCAGCTCCTACATCTCCAACCACTCCCCCTAATAAGGTGATAGTGGCCAAAACACCCTGAATAAAGACATGACTGGCATTCACATCAAATCCAGCCCTCTACCACAGGTCCTCCCACTGTGTTGGGCAGATGCAGTCTACATAGGGACACTCCCACATAAGAACACCCCTTCAAGACCACAATAGGTAACTATTTCACCTAAATTCATAGATCAGAGGAACTACTCCCAATTGAAAGAACAAGAGAAAACCCCTGAAAAAATAATGAAACATAAATAAATTACCAGGCATAAAATTTAAACATTAGTAATAAAAATGCTAACTGAGTTAGGGAAGAGAATTGATCTAAACACAGATCATTTAAACAAGGAACTAGAAAATATAAAGAAGATCCAATCAAAAATAGATAATTTAATATCTGAGATATAAAGCACTCTAGAAGCACTCTAGACTAAATGACATAAAAGAATGCATAAGTGATCTGGAAGGTTAAATAATGGAAATCACCAAATCAGAACAGCAGATAAAAAGACAAATGAAAAAGAAATGAGTACCACACATGAGATCTCTGGGATAACATCAAATGTGACAACATTTGCACTTTAAGGGTTCCAAAAGAAGAAGAGACAGATAAGGGTATCAAAAATGTATTTGAAGAAATTATGGCTGAAAACTTCCCAAACCTAAAGAAGGAAACAGATATCCAGGTATGGGAAGCACAGAGGGTCCCAAACAAGATGAACCCAAACAGACCCACACCAAGCATATCATAATTAAAATGACAAAAGTTAAAGAGAAAATTCTAAAGGCAACAAAAGAAAAACAAAAAGTCATTGCAAGGGAACCCCCATAAGGCTATCAGCTAATTTCTCTGCAGAAACTTTGCAAGACTGAAGAGACGGGCATGATATAATCAAAGTCCTGAAAGGAAAAAACATAGGATATTCTACACAGCAGGATTATCATTTAGAATAGAAGAAGAGATAAGGAACTTTTCAGACAAGCAAAAACTAAAAGAATTCCTCAATACTAAACCTACCCTAAAAGAAATGTTGAAGGGTCTTCTCTAAATGGAAAAGAAGTAAGAATCTCTAGGAAAGGGAAAATCCCTATAAGAAAGGCAAGTATATAATAAGTATTGAATATCACTTAAATAAGCTAGTGAGTAGATTAAAAGACAAGAAATTGCAAATCCAACTATAACTACAATAAACAGTAAAGGAATAAGCATGAAGATATAAAATATGACATCAAAAACACAAAATGTGGGGGAGGGGAAGAATGTAGATCTTTTAGAATGTGTTTAAACTTAAAATGACTATCAGTTTAAAGCAAACCCAGAGTCTGTTATACAGAGTGCAGTAAGTCAGAAGAGAAAAACAAATATTGTATATTAATGCATATATGTGGAATCTAGAAAAATGGTACAGATGAACCTATTTGCAAGGCAGAAAAAGAGATGCAGACATAGAGAATGCACTTGTGGACATTGGGTGGGGGAGGTGAGGGCGGGACGAACTGAGAGAGTAGCATTGACATATATACTCTACCATGTGTAAAATAGATAGCTAGTGGGAAGTTGCTGTATAGCACAGGGAGCTCAGCTCGGTGCTCTGTGATGACCTAGAGGGGTGGGACGGGGGCTGGGAGGGAGGCTCAAGAGGGAGGGGATATATGTATACATATAGCTGATTCAACTTACTGTATAGCAGAAGCTAACACAACATTGTAAAGCAATTATACTCCAGTTAAAAAAAAAGAAGATATAATTATGGATCAACACATATGAAGCGCATGGAAACCACAAATGAAAAGCCTATAATAGATACACAAAAACCAAAAAGAAAGGAAACAAAGCATAATATAAAATAAAATCATTAAACCACAATGGGAGAAACAAAAAGAAAAAGAAATGAATAGAGACAAACTATTGATAAAAACCAACTGGAAAACAAATATTAAAATGGCAATAAGTACATACCTATCAATACCTACTTTAAATGTCAATGGACCAAATGCTCTGATCAAAAGACATACAGTAGCTGATTGGATAAAAAAAATAAGAACCTTCCCATATGCTGCATACAAGAGACTCACTTCAGGGCTAAAGCCACACAAAGACTGAAAGCAAGGGGACATAAAAGGATATTTCATGCAAACAGAAATTACAAGAAAGTGGAGGTGGCAATAATCCTATCATACAAAACAGACTTTACCAAAGGCAATAACAAAAGATGAAGGGTGTTATATAATGATAAAGGTATGAATATAAGAAGAGGATATTACACTTGTTAACGTATAGGTACCTGATACAAGAGCATCTAAAAATATAAAGCAAACATTAACAGACACAAAGGGAGAAATAGACAGTAACAAAATAAGAGTAGGGGGCTTTAATACCCCACTGACATCAATGGACAAATCATCCAGATAGGAACTCAGTAAGGCAACAGTGGTCTTAAATGACACAACACACCAGTTGGACTTAATAGATATCTACAGTTCAGTACATCCAAACCCAGCAGCATACACATTTTTTCAAAGTGCACATGGAATGTTCTCCAGGATAGATAACATACGAGGTCACAAAAGAAACCTCAACAAATTTAATAGGATAGCAATTATATCAAGCACTTTTTTTTCCAACTAAAACAGTATGAAACTAGAAATCATCTACAGAAAGAAAAACAAGAAAAGAACAAACATGTGGAGACTAAACAGCATGCTATTAAAAAACCAATGAGTCAATGATGACATCAAAGAGGAAATCAGAAAATACCTCAAGACAAAAGAAAATGGAAACACGACTTTCCAAAATCTATGGGATGCAGCAAAAGCAGTTCTAGGAGGGAAGTTCATAGTGATACAGTCCTTCCTCAATAAACAAGAAAAACCTCAAATAAACAACTTAACTTACCACCAAAAAGAATTAGAAAAAGAAGAACAAACAAAGCCCAAAGGCCACAGAAGGAAGGAAATAATACCTATCAGAGAGGAAATAAATAAAATAGAGATCCAAAAACTAGAAAAAGATCAATGAAACAAAGATCTGGTTTTTTGAAAAGATAAACAAAATTGATAAACCTTTAGCCAGGCTCACCAAGAAGAAAAGAGAGAGGATATAAATCAACAAAATAAGAAATGAAAGGGGAGAAATAACAACAAATACTATAGAGATATGAAAAAATCAAAAGAGAATACTCTGAACAGTTATATGCCAACAAATTAGACAACCTAGAAGAAATGGAAAAATTTCTAGAAATATACAGCCTGTAAAGACTGAGTCAAAAAGAAACAGACAATTTGAACAGACCAACACTGGAAGTGAAATTGAATTTGTAATTAAAAAAAACTCCCAGCAGACAAAAGTCCAGGACTGGAAGGCACCACAGGGGAATTCTCCCAAACATATAAAGAACTAATACCTATACTTCTCAAACTGTTCCAAAATCGAAGAGGAGGGAACACTCTCAAATTAATTCTACAAGGCCATCATTACCCTGATACCAAAACCAGAAAGACAAAACAAAAAAAGAGAAAATTACAGGCCAATATCTTTGATGACTATAGATGCAAAAATCCTCAACAAAATATTAGCAAACTGAATCCAGCAATACATTAAAAGGATCATACACTATGGTCAAGTTGGATTTATTCCAGGATCACATGGATGGTTCAATATTCACAAATCAATATGTGTGAAAAACCATATTAACAAAAGGGAGGATAAAAGTCACATGATTATCTCAATAGATGCAGAGAAAACATCTAACAAAATTCAACATCCATTCATGATAAAAACTCTCATCAAAGTAGGTATAGAGGGAATAAATCTCAACATTAAAAAGGCCATTTATGAGAAACCCACAGCTAACATAATACTTAATGGTGAAAGCTGAAAGCCTTCCAGCTTAAACCAGGAACAAGACAAGGATGTCTACTCTTGCCTCTTCTATTTAACATAGTATTGGAAATCCTAGCCACAGCAATCAGACAAGAAAGAGGAATGAAAGTTACCCAAATTGGAAAGGAAGTGGTAAAACTGTCACTGTTTGCAGATGACATGATACTTCATGATACTTCTTTATACTTCATATAGAGAACCCTGAAGTTTCCACCCAAGAATGATTAGAATTAATAAATGAATTGAGCAAGGTTGTAGGATACAAGATTAATACAGAGAAATCTGTTGCATTTCTATACACTAAAAATGAACTGTCAGAAAGAGAAAGTAAAAAAGAAATTTTGTTTAAAATCACATTGAAAAAAAAAAAACCTGGGAATAAACTTAACCAAGTAGGTGGAGAACCTATAATCTGAAAACTATATAATATTGATGAAGGAAATTGAAGATGATACAAAGAAATGTAAAGATGTCCTGTACACTTGGGTTGGCAGAATTAATATTTTTTAAATGGCCATACTATCCAAAGGAATCTATAGATTTAATGCAAACCCTATCAAAATACCTAGGACATGTTTCACAGAACTAGAACAATTAATCCTAAAAGAACCACAAAACACCCTGAATTGCCAAAGCAACTTTGAGAAAAAAAGAACAAAGCTGGAGCTATACCCCTCCCAGTTTTCAGACTGTACTACAAACTGTACTACAACGAGCAAAGGAAACCATCAACAAACCAAAAGGATAACCTACAGAAAGGGAGAAAATGTGTACAAGTGATGTGACTGACAAGGGGTTCATATTCAAAATATACAACTCAATATAAAAAAAAAATTAAGAATGGGCAGAAGACCTGAATAGACACTTCTCCAAAGAAGATATACAGATGGCTAACAGGCGCATGAAAAGATACTTAACATCATTAATTATTAGAGAGATACAAATCAAAACCACAATGAGGTATCCGTTCACTCCTATCATCAAAAAGTCTACAAATAACAAATGTTGGAGAGGATATGGAGAAAAGGGAACCCTTGTACACTGTTGGTGGGAATGTAAATTGGTGCAACCACTATGGAAGAGAGTATGGAGGCTCTTCAAAAAACTAGAAACAGAACTACCATATGATCCAGTAATCCTACTCCTAGGTATATATCCAGAAAAAATAAAAACACTAATTCAAAGAGATACTTGCACCCAAATGTTCACAGCAGCATTATTTACAATAGCCAAGACACAGAAGCAACCTAAGTGTAAATCAACATATGATTGGATTAAGAAGACATCACACACACACACACACACACACACACACACACACACAATGGAATATTATTCAACCTTAAGAAGAATGAAATACTGCTGTTTGTGGCTATGGGGATTGGCCTAGAGAATCTTATGCTTTGTGAAATAAATCAGTGAAAGACAAATATTGTATGATGTCACATATGTGAAATCTGAAAAATAATATGAATGAATGCATAGGCAAAAGAGAAACAGACACACAGATACAGAAAACAAAGTTATGGCTACCAAAAGGGAGAGGGAAGGGGGAAGGGATAAATTAGGGGTATGGGATTAACAGATACAAATTACTATATATAAAATAGATAAGCAAAAAGGATATACTGTATAGCACAGGGAATTATAGCCACTGTCTTGTAATAACCTATAATGGAGTGTAATCTGCAAAAATGCTGAGTTGCTATGCTGTACACCTGAAACTAACATAATATTGTAAATCAACTATACTTCATATAAAAAAAGGAATCAAAGAAAAGAGGGTTCCTTAAGGAAAGAGCAATGTTTACAGTATCCTAAAAATATTTCACTTCTAATATCTTGAAGCACAAAAGTAGTGAATAAACATTTTAAAAAATCTGATTAATTACAAATATTAATAGGCAAACAGAGAATTAAAATTTTTGAATTTTATTTTTTTCAAAAAGTGGTCTTCTATGGCCTTAGAACACTTTTTAGAAGTTCAATGTTTACATCTTATATAGTAATGAGACATTCAGAATCTTTCTTAGTTTGTGTATTTAATATTAACAAATTCCCTTAGAGTTAGGCAGGATGAAAAATTGTGTGGGAATGGTAGATTCCTATAAAATTATACATACAATATTACATATAGTAAAACTCTAGTTAGGAATAACAACTTCTCAGAAACTTTATATGATAAGAATATGCCCTAGTGATGATAAAATATACAAAACAAAATTCTTCAAAGGATGTTAGTGTTTTCAATATTTTAATATGAAAAAGTCCTTCTAAGTACAGTGATTAATAATTCTGAACCTGTGCTCTATTGTTTATTTTCATGACAGCAAGAATGCCACACACCCATGAAAGAAAGAGAAAAGCAGACCCTGAGTAAATTCTGTCAGGTCATCTCCAAAATAATGACAAAAAAAACCTACCAATTTATGATATTCTCTGCTATCATAAGTTGCATCCATTTGAGGATATTTTCCATATATTTTTCTCACTATTTGGGTTAGAGCTAGAATTTGAAGCCTGTTTGAAAACATACAGCATATATGCAGGGCTTTTTTTTTTTTTTTTTTGTGGTATGCGGGCCTTCCTCTGCTGTGGCCTCTCCCGTTGCGGAGCACAGGTCCCGGACGCGCAGGCTCAGCGGCCATGGCTCACGGGCCCAGCCGCTCCGCGGCATGTGGGATCCTCCCAGACCGGGGCGCGAACCCGGTTCCCCTGCCTCGGCAGGCGGACGCGCAACCACTGCGCCACCAGGGAAGCCCCTATGCAGGGCTTTTAAAAAATGTGTGTACATATGACTATTTACAATGTTATGCACTCCAACTCTACCAAATAAAGTTAGAGACAATCTTGGTGCTTAATGGCTTGGGTCCTGAACTCTTTCTAAATGAATGTCTGCTGAACACAATAATAAAGGTAAAACTACATATGCAATGGTAAGATAGACTAGCTAAGCATTTCAATATAATTAAATACAAACATACTGGTAATGACTGAAGCTATCTGGCCAACCATCAAGGCACAAATTAAAATTTTAAATTGAACTCAGACATTCTGGACTAGAATACAATTTAACATTGACAAGACAAAATTTCCAGGTTCAAATAAGAAGGACCCATGATTAACAGTTCAAAACACTTCCAGGTTCTTCAAGGATCAACATATACACATTTATATTCTTTCCTTTCACCACCCAGGCAATAATGGAAGTAGCTTTCCAAAACCACAGTTGATATTTCTTTGACCCAAGGTATCACAGCTCCTGATGTGGCTCCTTCTAACTATTGCTACAGTTACATGGTGGGAAAAGCTCTGACTTTTAATTTAAAAGATGAGCTATAAAACAATTCTGATCTCATGGGTTGGAAAAAATAATATTTGGTAGAAAATATTATGGTTTGAATCTTTTTTTCTTAAAAAATATTGGCAAAAAACTCCTCTTTTAGGCTATCAATGTGTCTTAATTGGTTTCTATCTTCTCTGACAGAAAGCCAACACCGCCATGTTTATTTTAATATAATATAACCCAGTAGGTTATAAAATCTTATGGAACTCTGCCATACTTAGCTTAAAATATTGAGATTCTGGCATATAGAAGTTTCTCATTAAGGCTTTAATGACAACACAATTCTAGCAAAGATATCACATAACACATGTTATTTGGTTGATCAGGGATATTTTTAGTGATGTTCTACTGCACTGGTATCTCCTTCCATTTCTCTCAACCTTACTTTTTCACTTAATCCATTTTCATGCTGAATGCACAGCAGCTGTGAATCTATAAACCTCAGCCATCACCATGGAGACTCATACTCTCCTACCAGATGTAGATAGAGACTCTTTATTGAGCTTTCACCCTTGTTCCTCACAGTTTAAGAAAAATTATAGACAATTGCAATCCTTCCAGTCTTCCAATAATATTATGCATTTTCCCCTTCATATGGATTATCTTTTGTCTATTATTCTTCAATCCTCACTATAAAAATCTTACAATTCCAGAATCAAAATGCAACCCTCCCTGAGCTTTGAGATTATAATATCCCCAATTACCCTGACAAAGAAAGAAAATATGATACATGACAAACATAAAATAGTGATAAGACTATCATGAAAAGAAACTAATCCAAATATGTGCTTCATTTAAATGTCTTTGTAATATTAATATGGTCTCAGAATTCTGTCTTTCTTCTGCTATCACACCTCAATACTCTGCTTGGCTGATGTTTTTTTATTTCCCTCAGTACTATTATTAAGTTTGTGTTCATAATTTGTTCCATTTACATTTTTATGAGTCCATTAATATTTTCCAGATTGTTAAAAAAATCTTCCTTTTGAAGAATCCACTTGCTCCCTGTAACTGATTTACCCCTTTCACTCCTCTCAAGTGTTTAGGTATTCTGAGTATTTCAGAAAAGTAGTTATGGTCTATCTTACTCAGACATTCTTAAAATGCTCCTCTCCCCATATACTTGGCACCCCCCCACTGTTATGGGGTAATGTTGTGTGGCCCTTTGAAACATTCTTATACAAATTCAATTAGTGAATGTTGGAAAGAAGCCAGTAATTATTAGAGGAGTTAAAGTAATAAAGATCCAAAATAAGATATAATAAAAATAAATTTTGAGTTTAAAATAAAAACTTCAAGATAGTACCCAAATTAAGAATTCTAGCCACCAGAGTTTGAAATAGATAAATTAGGTGAGCACTTGTGTTTAATTACAAAGATCACTTCAAGGGAAGTAAAAATTCAAGGAAATACCATAATTATTATAAGCGACTCTGCCACAGGATCCTTTCTTAGGCCTAGAACTTCACAAAGATTTTCCAATGGAATTTATTTCAATTACAAAAGGCTAGCATTCACACTCCAATTCAGAAACACCTTCTGCCTAATAAAGTTATAAAAAGAGATTTAAGGGAAATTATGCTCTACTGTTAAATAAAGAGAAGTGTATAAATGGCATTGTGTCCTTGACTAAACTGAGTGAAATTCACTCTCTTCATTTGTACAAAAAATATGGCAAAGAGGGAATGGATGACCTATCTCAAAGGCGTTTTTAATGACAAATAAATACCACTGCAGTTAACATCTCTGCAAATGGAAAGCAACAACAACAAAACCAGCTGGGTGCTGCAGCATGAGGTGATATATAAATAGATGTTCCATGGAGAGAACACAGCAGTGGAAAGGCAGGTAGAAGTTAGCTCCTGGGGCTTCAGCACTGGCGCAGTTAACCAGACTCCAGATGGAGAAGTGAAGCTTGGGGGAGCCAGGTATGTGAGAAGCACAGGCTGTCCATCTGGCAGCCCCTCATGGTTCATGAAAACTGAGGTTGGGTGAGAACTTGAGCAATAACAATAAAAAGCAAAGGACAAATACCAAACACACTCGCTTGGACTTGCCTCTATTATCCAAAGCCATGATTATTGTCAAAATGTAGAAGCCACTCATCATTTCAGCATGGCACTGGTAGTCATGATGTCAAACCTAATACTTGTACTACTATGCCTTGACAAGACAGCAACTGCTTTTAACATCTGATTTTGACCTTCATTTTGACTTTATGTCTTAGACATGTTAAGTCTTTTGGAAAGACTAGTAAAAAAAAAAAAAGAATCTACCAGGATTATAATTAAGGAAATATACATAAGTGAAGTTGGAAATTAAGCAAACATGTCAGCAATAAAATCTGTACAATATCTCAAGTTTTCTTTCTCTTTTTAAGCTCATTCTTGCTCTCTAGTGAGGGACACTTTGTGCAGTATAATTTGGAAGACAAAAAAAAGACCTTTTTCCTTTAAATAATTGGATCTATTTGTCTTTTGAAAATATTGATTTTTTTCTCCCCAGTCATATGAACTGGGGAGTTAACATAGGTATTTTGGCAGAGAGTCAATTCTATTGTGCCTTCCACTGACTATTAATATATTAGAACCATGAAAACAGTAGATCTGTATGTATTTAGAAGTCACTCAACGTCTTCTAATACCCTATAATCCTTCATTTATTTATTTGCTTGTATTTTCATGTACAAGTAAGTCCACCCATTCTCATCAATCTTCATAAGAAATCTATAAGATGGAAGGGCAACAATTAAGTAAGGAGCCCCAGGTCACAAAATAATGAGCAATATCTAAAACTCAGGCTTTTAATTCCTTGCCCAGTGATCTCCCCACTTCATTTTTTCATTATTCAAATCACTCTTTAAAATATTCAAGTTAATGCACAATTTATAATTCACTCTCAGACAAGTTTTCTTCAAAACCAGAATAGAGAATCATTCAAATGTTCCAAATGTTTCTTCAAGATTGTACAAAAATTTTTAAAAGTTATATCTGGTCCATAAGATTTCATCATTTTAATAGGGGAAAATATTAACAAAGTAACAATGAAATATTACAGAAATTTAGTATAATCTTTTGGTATGTTTCATATTTAGAAGAGCATCATTTCACATTTTCCTTGACTTGGCCAGAATTGTAGAGTTCATTAGAATAACTTGATGAGCAGGAAATTCTCCATTTAGAAATAGTTTCAAACAGGTACTATTTGTAACTGCAAAAGTCAACCTTTTATTTCTACCTGTTCATAAAATACAACAGAGCAGTTGTTCAGATTTATAACAAAAGTCGAAAATAACCACAATGCTACACAAAATGTAATACAGAGTAGATCAGCAGTGCTCTAGCACTGTGATCTTTAAGATCAGCACACTGATTAAAAAGAATAAAAATTCATGAACACCTGATATTAGGTTGACTTGGTGGAAATGGACCAATGACTATAATGGAATTAAAACACTATCTGGAGTATAGCAAGGTGCTTATATTTGTCACCTAAAGAAACTTCACTCCAGTGCAGGACACAGTGGCTGAGTAGGGAGCTTACGGAAGTACCCAATGATAAAAGAGGAACTATCTTTGCCACCAGTACCACCATAATGTGAAGTAATGCACAATCTAGTCAAAATTCTTCTCTTCATACCCACTGCATCACTAGGGTAATGCACATAATTAGCTCTTCCTGTTTCATGTGACACTTTCCTCTTGAGATTCCTTCTCTTCTTCAAAGACCAACTAAACCTTCTTGAATGTAGCTACTGAAGCCTGGCGTTAACCATCCATGGGCCAATTGTGACCCAGACAGTCCTTATGTCAGTGGCCCATTCCTGCCAGCAGGCTGGGTCTGGGATTTCCCCTTAGTGCAATAAATCTGTGTTTGGCCACTGTACCATAGCCTGATTTTCCCATTATTGTGCTTTCCCCAACATCTTGTCCTAAATTCTAGCCCTCCTATACCTGAAGTTTTCTCTCTTGGAAGGATATTAACTGGAATTTGATTTCTTTAATAGATATAGCTGTTTGGGTTACCACTTCTTCTTGGATGAGGTTTGATAGTCTTGTGTCTTTCAATGAATCAGTCCGTTTCATCTAAGCTGTCAAATTTTATGTGCATAGAGGATTTTTTTTGTTGTTTTCCATTTCAATAATTCTAGGATCAGTAATTACATCCCCTCTTTCATTCCTAATGTTTGTAACTTGTGTGTTCTCTCTTTTTCAATTGCAATTTACTATAAGCAAAGGAAGGATTTCCTTCCTTTTGCTTACTTTATGTTTTTTCTCCTCCTTTTCTAGATTCTAAAGGTAGACGATCAAGTTATTGTTTTGAGAAGTTTTTCTCTTTTCTAATGAAAGGATTTAGTGCTATAAATTCCCTCCTAAAAACTGCTTTAGCAACACCATGCATATTTTGATACGTTGTAGACTCATATTCTTTCAGTTCAAATATCTATAATTTGCTTTGCTATTGTTCCTTTGATCCCTGGGTTATTTATTGGTGTGTTATTCATATTATTTAGTATTTCCAAATATTTGGAGATTTTCCATCTATTCTTCTGTTATCTATTTCTACTTTAATTCCATTATAGTAAAAATAGCTTTAATAATTTCATTTTTTAAATTTAATAAGGCTTATTTTATGACCCACAATATGGTCTAACTTGGTGAATGTTCCATGTACACTTGAAAAGAATGTATATTCTGCTGTTGTTGAGTAGAATGTTCCATAAATGTCAACCAGGTCAGGTTGACTGATTACGTTTCTCAAGTTTCTGTATATATTTGCTAATTTCCTTTTTGTTACAGCAATTAATGAGAAAGCAATGTTGAAGTCTCTAAATATAATTGTAAATTTCTCTATTTCTTTCAGTTCTTTTAGTTTTTGCTTCACATGTTTTGAAGCTTTATTGTAAAAGACCTACTTGAATTTTTACACCTTAATGAGTTGACTGTTTCATCATTACATAATATTCCTCTTTGTCCATGATAATTTTCCTTGTTCTGAAGCCCTCTTTGGCTGATATTCTTTAGCTACCCTAGCTTTTGTTTTTATTCAAGTTTGTGTGATATATCTTTTCCATCCTTTTGTTTCAAGTGAGTTTCCTGGTAGATAGCATATAGTTGGGCCTTGCTTTTACATCTAATCTGATAACCTCAGTCTTTAATGCTGTAGTTAGACCATTTACCTTTAACATAATTGATTTGGTTGGATTTACGTCTGTCATTTTAGTTTTACTTTTCTATTCACTCCTTAGGTTTTGTTGTGTTAGTTTTCTACCACTGCTGTAACAAATTAGTATAAATAGAGTGGTTTAAAATAACTCATTAATTATATCAGAGTTTCTAGGCACAGTGTGGTTCAAATAGTTCCTCTGCTTACAGCATCACCAGGTTGAAACTGACTAAGGCTCTGGGAAAGAATGAGTTTCTAACCTCTTTCAGGTTGCTGGAAGAATTCAGTTCCTTGCAGCAATAGAGACGAGGGCCCCATTTCTTTGCTGAATGGTGGCTGTTGGCTGGGAGCCTCTCAGATCCTTAATGTTTCTTGCATTCCTCATCATCTTGCCCTTCAATAACAGTAAGTTAAGGACTTCTCACTTTAAATCTCTCTGACTTCTATTTTTGTGGAACCTCTCTAACTCTCTTACCTTCCTCTTCTGCTTTGAAGGTCTTATGTGATTATACTGAGTCAATCTAGATAAAACAGGATAATCTCCCTATGTTAAGATCAGCTGGTCATCTTAATTACAACTGCAATGCCCCTTTGCAGTAGTAGTTGGATTAACTTGATTGAATAACCAGAATAGTAGAATCTTGGGAAAACATCTTATAAATTATGTCTACCACAGTCTACCTTCAGGCCCCCAAAGGTTCAAATCTCTCCCAAAGGCAAAATACATTCACACTTCTCCCAATGTTTCCAAGAGTTTCATTCCATTACAGCATCAGTTCAAAGCATAAAAATCTCATATAAATCTTATCTGCTCAAACGTCCAAAATCTCTCATTTAAATCATGTGTGGATGAGTAATAATGGGAATAATCTCTCTCTCTCTGTGAACCTGTGAAATTAAAGACACATATTATCTGCCCCCAATATACACATGTGAGACAGACATAGGGTGTCAGTTACAAACATGCTAGTTCCAAAAGGGGAAAAATAGAAGGTAAAACATAGTCTCAGTTTCAATGCAGTTTAAATATCTAGTTAGGACAAGTACATTAGGTTTCAAGACTTGGGAAAATTCTCTTTGGCTCTTGTTTCTGCCCTCTAATATCCCAGTCCCAACCTTTGGGCTCAGTACACCTCTGTTTTCTCTGAAAGGTAACACCGATTTGCAGTTGAGTAGTTTTATCATGAGTTTTATCTGCCAGTAGAATTTGGGGGATCACACAGCCAGCCTTAATTAGTTTCATACTCCTCTGTCCTTCTTTGTCCAAGCTGGCAGTGTTTCTACCAGTATAAAATTCTTAAAACCTGTGTGGGCTTTCTGTGAATTTCACAGGGTTTCATTCCATTAGAGAAGACGTCCCTTCACAGATCTTTTCTCGATAATGTCTTCTCTAGTTTTGCCTTCTGCTGTGATGGCTGAGGAACAACACTCTTCAGATTCTTAGAAGCCCCTGGTTTGAATGAGGGGATCTATTAATCACACCCTTAATCTCTTCAAAGACCCTTCTATGTACCTGAAACTTTGATCTTTTGTAGAGTCACACCCTTAGACTTTTCTCCACAGCACCTTTTACTGGCAATAAATCTCTTAATTTTAGAGTCTTTTGCCATCTGGATAGGGTGAGAGTTCCAAAATCATTAGGTTCTTTTTTATTTTTTTTAAATAATTTTCTGCTCAATTTATCTTTCTAATCTCACAATTTACTATAAGCAAGAAGAAGCCATATGTTATGGACTGAATGTGTCCCCCTAAAATTCCTACTTTGAAGCCCTAACCCCAGTTTGGCTGTATTTCAAGTAAGAAAGTGATTGAGGTTAAATGAAGTCATAGGAGTGGGGCCCTGATCAAATACGATTAGTGTCCTCATCAGAAGAGACACCGCAAATATAAAGAAGAAGCCATGTGAGCACAGTGAGATGGCAGTCACCTACAGGCCAAAAGAAGAGCCCTCAGAATGCAATCTACCTTGCCAGAACTGTGAGAAATAAATTTCCTTTGTTTAATCCTCCCATTCTGTGGTATTTTGTTATAGCACTCTAAGCAGACTAATACACCTCATAACATCCTCCATATTTTGCTTGGAAATCTCAAGTAAATATCCAAGTTCATCACTTACAAGTTCTCCTTATAACATAACTACAGGACACAATTTTGCTATGTACTCTGCCACTATGTGACAATGATCTCCATTCCTCCAGGTTCCAATAACGTTCCTCACTCCCTTCTAAGCTCTCATCAGAAGCATCCTTAATGTCCACTCTCATGTTCAAGGCAAACTAGGCGTTTTCCATCAGAGTCCTCAAAATCCTTTCAGCCACTGTCCACAGCCTTGAGTGCAAATCCATTTCTGCATTTTAAAGTATTTGTTACAAAAGTACCCTACTTCCCAGGTACCAAAATCTGTATTAATTTTTATTGCTGCCCTAACAATTTATGACAAATTTTGTGGCTTAAACCAACACCATTTATCTCACAATTGCTGTAGGTCAGAAGTCCAAGCACAGAAGTCCAGGCTTAGCTAGTTCCTCTGCTTAGAGTCTCACAAGGCTGAAATTGAGGTGTCAGTAAGGTGACGTTCCTTTCCAGAAGGTCTGGAGAAGAATCAGATCTTCCAAGCTCATTCACGTTGTTGGAAGAATTCATTTCCTTGGGGCTATAGGGCAGAGATCCCCAAGATCCCTTTTTCTTGGTGCCTCTTTTGGCTCCTTACAGCTGTGTGCCTCACTCTTCACCAGCAAGAGCAGGTGGAGCTGTTTCCCTCCCACATTCATCTCACACTTCAGGGCTCTCTGACTTATTCTACTGCATTTCTCTGACTGATTCTTCTGTCTCCTGCTTTCAAGAGCTGACTACAATGAACTCACCTGAACAATCTAGGATAATCTCTTTATTTTAAGGTCAACTGTTTAGTAACTTGACTTCCATCTGTAAAGTCCTCTCAGAGCAGTACCTGGACTGGTGTTTGGCTGAATGACCTGTGGGCAAGAATCTTGGGGGACATCTTTAGAATCTGCCCACAAAACTTATATTCCTCTGATTTTCCTTCCCTGCCCTCTTTTGTTATCTTTGAATAATTTTTAGAATTCCATTTTAATTTTCTTGACTTTTTTTACCATAATATTTTATATAGTCTTTTACATAGCTTTATATAATTTCTTCAGTTGTTCTAAGGCTTACAATATATAATTCACACTTTAGACCATCAACTTAGAATTAACAATTTGACCACTTTGAGCAAAAATAGACTTTACAATTATGCAGGTCCTTTTCCATCCCCCTTTATGATGTCACCACATGCAGCACACTGAAAGCCCTATCAGAGAATTTTCTCTGCTTTCTGCTGAATCACCAACCATTCCTTCTCTACTAGATGACTCCCATCAACATACAAACTTGCTCCAATACCTATTATTCTTTTCAAAGTCCTCTCCTGCCCCAAAATGTCCCTAGTGCTATTATACCATTCTCTGCTTACCATTCAGAATGATTTTTAAAAGTTGTCTATACTTGCTATCTTTAGTACCTCCTCTCCTCTTTAATGAACTTCTGCCCAATTTTTGCTCCCACGACAACACTAAAACTTCTCTTGCCAAATTAGTAATACTTCAGGTGGTTTATTTCAATCTCTCAGCAGCATTACGCAAGGCAGAACACTTATTCTCTCAGCATCTCACAATCTTAGCTTTCCTCCTACGTTATTTGCTATTCCTCCCCAGTCTATTTGCTGACTTTGCAAAATTCTATTTCTTAAATGTTAGGATTTCTCAAGCTATTTCCCTGGACTTTCTTCCTTCCCAACAGTGTCTCCCAGTTAATTATATCCAGCCCTGTGTATTTGAATAACAGTTACATATTGAAGATTGTCAAATTAACTTCTTTAGTTAAAACCTCTTTTCTGAGTTCAAAACTCACATATCCACTTCCTAGTTGACATCTTTACTTGTATCTCAGATATCTGCAACACAGCATGTCCAAAATCTTTTTGATCCCCTACCCCAAACTTGTAATACCAATGCCAGAATTACACATCTACAGAAAATGTACCAACATTATCTTCTCTCAAGTTCCCATTTTTTTAAAACTCTTCTACCACTACTTGAAATCCAAATTACCATCTTCTTCCCTAGATACTGCACAAGGCTCCTAATGGATTGTCCCAGCTTTACTCTTTCCTACACCTAATTCATTCTTCAAGAGCAGTGACTCTGAACTCCTTTAAATTCAGACCTTTTTATCCCCTTCTTGAAACCTTACAAGGATTTCTCTTTATACTATGAAATAAGTCCAATTTAGTTTAATACTGCCTTCCAGGCCCTGCTAAATTCTGTAACCTTATCTCATATCATTATCTTGCCACCCATT
Organism: Physeter macrocephalus; assembly: GCF_002837175.3. Taxonomy (NCBI): domain Eukaryota; kingdom Metazoa; phylum Chordata; class Mammalia; order Artiodactyla; family Physeteridae; genus Physeter; species Physeter macrocephalus. The sequence goes on from NC_041220.1 coordinate 58,445,067, forward strand.
ATGCTCCAGCCACACTGGTCTTCCTTCAGTTTAAGAAACACATCAGGCTCCTTCCTGCCTCAGGAACTGTGCATAAACTGTTCTCTATGTGGGAAGAAATATATTCTTAATCATTCATTTTTAACCTTTAGTGTATTGTTCTGCTCCTATTAAACAATATAGATAAATCCCGGGTCTTCAAGGTCTACCATTTATGGTAGAGAAGACAATAAAAAAGAAAAATATATATATGCATAATCAACTAAATAAATGATATCATGACAGACGACATGGGGACATGGGGGAAGGAGTAAGTTGGGGTTGATGGAGAAGACCTCTCTGAGAAGGTAATATTTCATTTGAGGCCTGCATGATAAGTATAAGTCAGTTAAGTAAATCAGTCAAGATCATTCAAAGCAAAGAGGAGAGAATGTGCAAAGGCCCTGAATCCAGAAAGAGTGTCCTGTGTTAGAAGAACTGAAATATGGCCATGGAGACTCAAGCACTTTGAGTCAGAACAGAAGGTCCTGCAATAAAGTAGGAGAGCAGATAAAGGCCTAATCAGGTAGGAATTTGGATTTTGTAAGTATCTTGGACAGCTTTTGGAGTTGTTTAAGCAATAGAGTGACACAATTTAATGTATAAAAATAACTTTAATGTAGTGTATTTTAACGGCTCTCTCTCAAGATCAACAGTTGAGATCACCGATAAAAAGAGTATCTGCAAATAATGAATGTCCTTCAAAGGGGTATTTTATCCTTTTTTATGAAGTTATGTCAGGTTATTCTCAAATAGCTAAGTTCATAAAGTCTGAAACAATAATTTATTTGAAACTACTAAAAATATATACACACAAGCATAAAGAAGTCAGCCCCCAAAAGGAAGGTGGACTAGCTTAACCAAATAATATCATGATGCGCAAAAGTCAATATACAATTGTGCATATGCAGCATCAATAAAAAAAACTATAAATGTTCAATTCAAATAAAATACACAGCACAATGTAAAAAAAAAAATAAAACTCCAATCTACTTAGCAGCTTTATGTAGTACACGCATTTTCTTTTTCATGACTTTGCTTTGTTATGGCTTTAATGATTAGGTCAGTAATAAGTATTTTGCTTCACATTTTCCAAAGAGTACATGTGGCTTAGGAAGACTATAAGGGAACAATTTCCGAATAACCAGATTAGAATTCAGATTCATGGCTTACTTAATACTTCCTGGCATGACATTTTAAAGGTTCAATTTTAAGTAGATAAGCGGTTTTCTTTTAAAGAAAGTTTTTTATATTATATGCATTTTATCTCTTCTTAAGAAAAATCATATGAGGAATATCTAAAAGAAACAAAAAATGTAAAATACTACCAAGAGAGAAGAGCTTATGATCTTTTAAAATTTGGAAATTTCAAAGCTCTCTAAGAAGATTTCTAATTAAATTAACTAATTTTAATTAATTAAAACTGATATTACAGTGTATACAACTAATAAAGTAAGATTTTTTTAAATCAAGGAGTTTCTAAGAAAATTAACATTTTGCTTCTTTGTGTGAAAGCTTAAAATGTATTGTTTTGAAAGTTAGTTTTTAAATTGTTAAATAAAAAAGAAAGAAAATCCATTTAAGCAATTATTCTATTTGCATGAACTAGCAATCTTTTCTTTTATGCTGAGTATAGCAAATAAACAAGGAAGTTAATCTTGCAGTGCAATTAATTTTGGTTTAAAGTACCTAGACAAACATTTCAAATTTAGAGAGGAATAAAGAGAACTTGAATGTCTTATTTACCTTTGATAACCAAAGGATTTTTTTCTGCTCTTTCCAAACTTTAAATGAAATACTCTTTCAGAAAAAATATTTGTCTGAAGTGAAAATAAATGGTGCTCAAGAAGATCCATGACCAGTGATAACTGATATAGTTTGGTGTTCTGAGAAAGCCTATGTATGTGAATAATCTAGGACACTAATAATAATCCAGAAACAGCTCTCATTTACTGAGTAAGCTTCCCATGGCATGTATGCATGCACTTAACATATGTTATCTCACTTCTCATAATTATCCTATGAGGATGGAAATAGTATTGAAGCCAACTGAAGTACAGCTGAAGAAGCAAAAGCTAAAATAAGTAAGTTATTCCAATTTTACCAACTTATAATTTAAAAGATTATATTCTTCTCTCAATTGTTCTTCCATACTGAAAGATACTCAGCTATACTCTGGTAATAGAAAGACAGGAAGTAATTTTTGCCTCAGCCTGATCATGGAGATAGACAAATAAAGCAGTAACTATACAGCAAAGTAAAAAGATAAAGTAAGGAATGCCATGGGAGCCCAGCATCATCTTTTTTTTAACACAGCCATAGGTGGACAGAGAAGGAAAGCTTTCTGCTGGAAGTGATGCTAGGGTTGGAACTGAGTCTTGGAAGAGGATGAAGAGTTAGCCAGGAAGAGAAATGGGCAGGGTAGTGGGAAGAACCTCAGAGATAAGTGCATTACAAAGTCACACATATATGAAATGGCAACTGCAAATGCCAGTGGTGTTGGAAGTATAGGCCTGTGTAGAGAAATGGCCAAAAATGAAACTGGAAAAAACATCAGATGTCCTGATGAAGAAACTATGAATTATGTTATCTTGGGAAAACTACTTAGTTATTATCCATGCTCCCATCTCTTCATCTGTAAAATGGCTTAATAATACCTCCAGTTTTTGTGAGGAATAAATGGGTTAATAACCAAAATGTAAAAGAATGACCAGAACACTGTACATATTCAAATATTTGCTATTATTAGCTAACAGAAGAAAAGTAGCTAGACCTAGATCATATAGCTAGTAAGTATCCTAGCTGAGGCATAAACTCAGATTGGAGGAACTCTAAAGTCATTGATTCTAACCCTACCTTAAGTCAACACATTTCAAGCAACAAGTGTTGTTTTTCCTCATTTTTTTACTTGGGAGCTCCCCAATATTTTAAAATCCCAGAATTTAAAAAAAGAAAGTCAAGGTGACAAGGAAGGAGGGCAAAATAACAGGAAAGAGAGCCTGAATATAGTAATTGTGTTTTATGATGTAGAAAAAAAAAAGAAAAATAAATGAGAGAGGAAGGGAGGAAGAAAAGCTAATAATAATTAGCTATTGGTAACAGCATTTACTCCTTATATGTGGGAGTACTTTGGACAATTATTTCCTATTTTTTACTTAATTTAAAGTTCTTTTTTCAAATGAATGTACTTCAAACTTAAATACATTTTCATGTTAGTATTGGGCCATAAAAATCCCAATCTTTGGGCTTCCCTGGTGGTGCAGTGGTTGAGAGTCCACCTGCCGATGCAGGGGACATGGGTTTGTGCCCCGGTCCGGGAAGATCCCACATGCCGCAGAGCGGCTGGGCCCGTGAGCCATGGCTGCTGGGCCTGTGCTTCTGGAGCCTGTGCTCCACAACGGGAGAGGCCACAACAGTGAGAGGCCCACGTACAGCAAAAAAAAAAAAAAAAAAAAAAATCCCAGTCTTTGTTAAGGTTTAATGCTAAGTTTGATCAGTCGATACATTTCAGTAACAATGAATTATTAAAATATGTCTTAGCCTCATCATTCATTAAAAATCCTGTCCTCTGTTTCCCGCCTCATAAATTCTCAGCTATGCTAAAATGGTTTGCACTTTGTTTCATTCATACATGGTATATGTTCTTTTTATACTTTTAAACAATTTCTTGTCGTCAATTTATCTCTACTTTTCTCCTGAAATTTAATTCTTTCCTCATCATTAGAACAAGCTCAATTTATTCTGTAGGATCTGAGAGGAATCACCTCTTCTCAAGCTCTCTCTTTTATAAACCAGTAAATAAGGAGTAAAGTCATTCAGTAAAATCTTTATGTTCAGAAGTAAAGACAGTAGAACAAAAGTTACAGAAAACCAAATCATGTCTTTCAAACATGTACTGAGAATACATTCATTTTAGGTTTTTATATAACCTTAATCCAATTACAAAGCTCTGAAGATATAGAAAATACACCTTATTCTCAGATATAAATGATGTAAAGTGATAATGAAATCTCTGATACAACAAAATAATGTTAAATTCTAAGTTATTCTGTATATAGAATGAAATAAGCAATCCTAAGAGACAAGACTGAGCAAATGTATAACATTTCCAGCTAAGAAGCAGGATATAGAACACCAAGGAGAAATATCCCAATACATGGTGAATGCTTACAAAATGCAAGCAAGTTTGATGATGTCCAATTTTGTACTCAGTTGAGAAATTAGATAACAAAGGTTGCCATGTGCATTCTGCTCTTTAATAAAACAGATGATATATGATAAGTAAAAGTCACATCCTCTTTCATGTCTTTCCTAACAATAACACAGACAGGAATATCTAGGAGGGCAAAAAATCTCATGGTATTTTGCTTGGAACAATTTCTACTCTGCACATGTGCATATATTGAGAAACCTTATTTTCTCGAACAACTTAAGACATAAATTTCTCCTCTCCATACAACAAATTTGCCCATGATAAAATTACCAATTTCTTTGGCTATCTTTTTGCCTAGTGTATACATGTATATAAACAATGTGTGTGTGTGTGTGTTGTGTAAAGAAAGAGCTATTTTGTACAGTTTTTAGGAATTTCAAGTTCCTTACATCAGTTTGACAGAATTTACACTGAGCAGATTTCTTTAGTTATACAAATGTGTAATGTATATCTCTTATTAGAATAAAAGAAAAAATAGCTCAAACTGGATTTAAGCAGCAGCAATGGAAAGAAAACGTTGGATGCAATCACATAAAACTTTAAAGAAAAACAAGTGGATTGATTTAATTTCCAATTATATATGTAAGCTGTATTCAAAGGTACTTCTAAAATGTCAAGCATGATTGCATAGGAAAACTATAGTGTCCTGAAGTAGGAAAGAGAAGAGAAGCTGGTTTTGTAAGAAATAGATCTTTGATTTTAATATTTGACTTTTACTAAAATGGATAGAACACAGAAATGAAAATGCCCAGTAAGAAGGTGGACATACAGAATTGCAGTTTGGTTAAAGCTAGATATGATCATCCAAGTGATCACTGATGGAAAGTCAAAAAAGTGATAATTATAAAATGCTGAATTACATCCATGTTTAACAGATATTATAGATGACAGTGGCACCATAAGAATAGACAAAGAGAAAGGAAAATATAAGATAATAAAAGTAATAAAAACCATGAAAGTCACAGGGAATTATGCCCAATATCTTGTAATAACCTATAATGGAGTATAATCTGGAAAAAACCTGAATCAGTGTGCTGTACATCTGAAATGAACACAATATTATAAATTAACTATACTTCAATTAAAAAAAAAGAGTAGTATGTTAGTTTTGTCAAATGCTGTAAAAGACTGCAGTTTATGTATGAGAAGTCCATAGCTATATTTAAGGATACAGCTGTAGACTTTTCATTTCAAGATGGATATTTAAAGACATTTCCATACTCTTCTACTCTCAAAAACATCCCATAAATAATAGATAGAACAAGAAAGCAAAGTCTAGACACCATCTTGAATGAAATTAAGATATACCTTAAACCTAAATAGTAAGTAGATAGAGGAAACATAGGTGACTTAGCAAAATGGAAGAAAGATAATCCTTAAGAAATAATGAAGAGGAAGAAAGCCAATTCACCCTGTAGAACCCTAGAAAGGTTCAAGTATGGACAGCTCCAAGTATAGTGGAAGGCTAAGACGAGGCTGGGGCTGAAAACAGGTGGGTCTTTTCTAAATCTGTTTAAAGAATAGTTGGATACCCAAACACTACCTCATCCAGATCTGTCAAGCTTCCCAGAAAAATGTTTTATAGGTTCTGGAGAAACTTAGCCAATCAGATTCCAGACTTAGGAACACCAAGCAGAGAATAAACCCAGGATGAGATGTGGCATTCAAAACAAAATGGTTAAGTGATATTTTCATAGCCATCAGTGAGATCCACAGCCCCCTTTTCCTGCCCCAAATTTGTAAGACTAGAATAATCAGGAAGGACAGGAGTGGCTCATTCTTTGGAGGTAACAAACCACACCAAGCAAAACATTTACAAATAATTTTGGAGTTAACAATGAATACATTCACTCTGCAGTGAAGCCCAAGACCCACCCAGGCACACAGACTTCCAATCAGCTTTTCAGCACTTCACACTGAATATGATTGGATAGTTAAGAACCATCGGACATCTGAAAAATATATTCAACTTTAAAAAAAGAATAGAAAAACTAAAAGGAAAAGGGAACTCTGAGGAAATGCAGAAAAAACTTTCAGGAAACCTTAATTAATATCCACAGACAGATAAAATGATATTGCAGCCATGAAATAAGAACAAGATGTTAAGAAAAATTTTAAATACAGCTTAAATTAAAATTCTTGTTAGAAGGGTAATTAGCAAAACTATAAGTTCAGAAAATTTACAAGAAAAGAGAACAAAAAGACAGAGATTTTAAGGGGAAACTCCAGGAATAGAAAACACAGTGGTGGTTGTCAGGAGATGAGAACAGGGTAAGGGGATTGACAACAAAGGAGCACAAGGGAAGTTTGGGATATTGTGGTGACAGTTAAATGACTGCATGCATTTGTCAGCACATCAAACTTAAACTTGAAAAGCGTGGCTTTTATAAATTATATAATTATATTCTTAAAAAAGGCAAAGAGATGGTGTCTTACTCCTTTTGGGCTGCTAAAACAGATTGCCACAGACTGGGTGGTTTATAAACGACAGACATTTATTATTCACAGTTTTCGAGGCTGGGAAGTCCAAGGGGCTGGCTGGTGAGAGCCTGTTTTGTGGTTCATGGACAGTCTTCTTTTTGCTGTCCTTACATGGCAGAAAGGGCAAGGGAGTTCTCTGGGGCCTCTTTTATAAGGGCACTAATCTCCTTCATGAGGGCTGCACCCCCATGACATAACCACCTCCCACATGCCCCATCTCTAAATATCATCACATTGGGGATTAGGATCTCAATATATGAATTTTGTGGGGACACGAACAGTCAGACTATAGCAGGTGAAAACTACAAAACAAAAGGAAAATAATTAGAAAATGAATTCAGGAAGCCAAGCATTCAACTAATAAGAATTATAAAATGAGAGAATTAAGAAAGGGAGGAGAGAAAAATTAAAGAAATAATAGAAGACACTAATCATCAGGGAAATGCAAATCAAAACCACAATGAGATATCACCTCATACCTGTTAGAATGTCAAATCATTAAGGATTTCGTCAAAAACAGAATTTTCAGTGGCTGTATTAATTCTGGAAATTGGGTAGTTATAGCTATACTCCTGAGTTAGACAATGAATGATATTCATAATATCCTTAGGTATTATAATAATTAAATACAATTTAAAATAAACTCAGTAAGGAGTGCAATTTTTCAATAAGAGCTAAAATAAGAAGATGGTAATGGAGAAAATACTAGACTAAGAGTAAAGAGGCACATGAGTTTCAACCCTTGCAATGGCACTGACTACTGTCTCCATATTATTCAAAACTCTAAGTTCCAGGAGGGCAGGAAATGTTTGTCCTATTCAGCATTAAAACATCAATCAATAAATATTTGTTGTTTAACTGAAAAAAATGTCAAATCACTATGTAGTACACCTGAAACTAACTATATTTCAATTAAAAAAATAGAAATAAAGGAAGAAAATTTTCCCAAACAGAAGAAGCAGACTTTCTACATAAAAAACGTTTCACCTGGTGCCTAGCCCAATGAAAGAATAAAGACTTACACTAAGGCAAATACTTGAGAAATTTCAGAACACTGGGTATGAAAAGAGTCAAAAAAGGAGAAACATACAGTAAAACAGGAATCACAACAGCTTCTGAATTTTTACATAATATTGGATGCTAAAAATCAGTAAGGCAATACTATCAAAATAATTAAAGGACCTTATAACCACTCTATTATTTTACATCTAGTCTCTGAAGGAAACAAAACAAATAATAAAAATTAAAATAAAAAATTCCCAAAATAAAGATATTTAAAATTACATATTAAGAAAGCACATAATATACCTGAGAGTATCAACCCATAACTACCAACATCAACAGATAACCTAGTAAAATTCTGGACTTGAAAGAAAAAAACAGTCCTGTGGACATTGAGATAAAAGGAGTATATGAAGTATAAGGGAAAGAAAACAATTGTCTTTCAGAGTGGTGCTTTATTTCAGAAATAAATGGAGAGTATGATTAAGATGCTCAAAAAAGGGCTTCCCTGGTGGCGCGGTGGTTGCGCGTCCGCCTGCCGATGCAGGAGAACCGGGTTCGCGCCCCGGTATGGGAGGATCCCACGTGCCGCGGAGCGGCTGGGCCCGTGAGCCATGGCCGCTGGGCCTGCGCGTCCGGAGCCTGTGCTCCGCAACGGGAGAGACCACAACAGTGTGAGGCCCGCGTACCACAAAAAAAAAAAAAAAAAAAAAAAAAAAAAAAAAAAAGATGCTCAAAAAAAATGAAAATTTGAGCCAAAGATCATTCTTAACAAAACCGGCTTTCAATGTAAACTGTTATCAATTGGAAAGTACTCACAGAAGGTGGTTACTATTAGTCCTTCTTCAGGAATCTATTAGAGAGCAAAATTGTGGTTCATAGATGTATATATGCAAAGACATTTTGTTTTATTGTTTTCAGTAATCAGAATTGGTAATGATAGTTCTAGTATTGTTATTTTGAGAACGTTGTGTGTGATATGTGAGACGGAATAATCATGGAATATTCTAACACCCTCTGTTGTCCTTGAGAACCAAAATGAAATAAAGAGATAAGTGAAAACCCCAAAATCCAAAATTTGAATTAGCAATATCTGAATGAACACATCAGGTATTTCATCTTTAAAAATACATGATATTTCATAGTTTGTCCAGTGAGTAGGCCAATAAATGATAAATGATAGATGAAAGAATCTTGGAGCATGATGAATGAAGGAAGAACAAGAGAAGGAGCAGAATTTGGGGGTGTACAAAATAGGGTCTCTTCCTCATGGGTTTCATAAGACATATTTGATGATTAAAATGAAAATTATAATACTATCTGTTACTCAAAACAGTGATATTTATTTTTTCCCGTATTTACTGAGACAAAATTGACTTATAGCATTGTGAAACTTTAAGGTGTACAGGTTGAAATGGAACCTTCATATATTGCAAAATGATGGCCACCATAGCTTTAGTCAACACCTCTTTCATGTCACATAACTACCATTTCTCTTTTGTGGTGAGAAGTTAAGATTTACTCCTTCAGTAACATTCAAGTGTATAATATAGTATTATTTACTATAATCACCATGCAGTACATTAGATCCTGAGAACTTATTCAACTTAAAACTGGAAGTTTGTACTATTGGACCAAGATCTCCCTATATCCCCCACCCATCAGGACCAGGTAATCAGCATTCTAGTCTTTATTGATAGGAGTTCAGCTTTTCAGGTTCTAAATATAAGTGATATCATACAGTTTTTAAGACAATGATACTTAAATTTAAATATTTAAATTTGGGGGAGGGAAAGAGACCTAAATGGAGAGGAGGTTTTCACATTTCCTTTTTGTTTGTTTGTTTGTTTGTTTGTTTTTTGTGTGTGGTACACGGGCCTCTCACTGCTGTGGCCTCTCCCATTGCGGAGCACAGGCTCTGGACGCACAGGCCCAGCGGCCATGGCTCACGGGCCCAGCCGCTCCGCAGCATGTGGGACCCTCCCAGACCAGGGCACGAACCCGTGTCCCCTGCATCGGCAGGCGGATTCTCAACCACTGCACCACCAGGGAAGCCCCCACATTTCCTTTTAAGAAGTAAAATGCTGCCCAACAAGATTTCTTGTTGAGAAACAAGAGCTTTCAGCAGAGATTTCATCTCTGCTCCTACGTCTCGGAACCACCTTGTCTTCTTCCAGCTGACTTTACATTTTCGAAGTTGAGAGAGAAGGCATCCAAAGCCTTCAAATGTCATAGAAAACTTCTGTCATATTGTTCAGCAGAAAACTTAGCAGTAATTTCACAATTCTTCCAGAAAATAACTGTAAATCAGTTAGTAGAAAAACATTTAACATTTAATTAAATTATTGAGGGGGTGCCTTCAAGATGGCGGAGAAGTAAGACATGGAGATCACCTTCCTCCCCACAAATACATCAAAACTACATCTACATGTGGAACAACTCCTACAGAACACCTACTGAATGCTGGCAGAAGATCTCAGACTTCCCAAACGATGCCCTCAAACGACCTACATGCAGAGGTGGGACCAAATCCAAAGCTGAACCCCAGGAGCTGTGTGAACAAAGAAGATAAAGGGAGATTTCTCCCCCCAGCCTCAGGAGCAGTGGATTAAATCTCCACAAACAACTTGATGTACCCTGAATCTGTGGAATACCTGAGTAGACAACGAATCATCCCAACATTGAGGTGGTGACTTTGGGAGCAAATGTAGACTTGGGGTTTGCTTTCTGCATTTAATTTGTTTCTGGTTTTACATTTATCTTAGTTTAGTATTTAGAGTTTATTATCATTGGTAGATTTGTTTATTGATTTGGTTGCTCTCTTCCTTTTTTCATTTTATATATATATATATTTTTCTTTTTGTGAGTGTGTATGTGTATGCTTCTTTCTGTGATTTTGTCTGTATCGCTTTGCTTTTGCCATTTGTCCTAGGGTTCTGACAGTCCTTTTTTTGTTTTTGATTTCTTTTTAGTATAGTTTTTAGCACTTGTTTTCATTGGTGGATTTGTCCTTTTCGTTTGGTTGCCTGCTATGTTCTTTCTCTCTTTCTTTTGTTTTTTATTACATTTTAATTTTTTTATCTTTAATAATTACTTTCTATTTTAATAACTTTATTTTATTTATTTAAATTTTTCTTTCTTTCTTTCTCTTATTTTCTCTCTTTTCGTTTTTTTCCAATTCAACCCATACACCTTAAAGTTGCACAATGCTATAAGTCAATTTTGTCTCAGTAAATATGGGAGAAAATAAATATCACTGTTTTGAGTAACAGATAGTATTATAATTTTCATTATAATGAGCAATGTAGGCTGACAGGGTCTTGGAGCTCTGGCCAGGGGTCAGGCCTGAGCCTCTGAGATGGGAGAGCCAAGTTCAGGACATTGGTCCACCAGAGACCTCCCGGCCCCATGTAATATCAAATGGCGAAAGCTCTCCCAGAGGTCTCCATCTCAACACTAAGACACAGCTGCACTCAATGATCAGCAACCTACAGTACTGGACACCCAATGCCAAACAACTAGCAAGACAGGAACACGAACCCACCCACTAGCATAGAGGCTGCCTAAAATCATAATAAGTTCACAGACACCCCAAAACACACCAAAAGACATGGTACTGCCCACCAGAAAGACAAGATCCAGCCTCATCCACCAGAACACAGGAACAAGTCCCCTCCACCAGGAAGCCTACACAACCAACTGAACCACACTTACTCACTGGGAGCAGACACCCAAAACAACAGGAACTACGAACCTGCAGTCTGCAAAACGGAGATCCCAAACACAGTAAGTTAAGCAAAATGAGAAGACAGAGAAACACACAGCAGATGAAGGAGCAAGGCAAAAACCCACCAGACCAAACAACTGAAGAGGAAATAAGCAGTCTACCTGAAAAAAATTCAGAGTAATGATAATAAAGATGATCCATAATCTTGGAAATAGAATGGAGAAAATATAAGAAACGTTTAACAAGGACCTGAAAGAATTAAAGAGCAAACAAACAATGATGAACAACAAAATAAATGAAATTAAAAATTCTCTAGAGGGAATCAATAGCAGAATAACTGAGGCAGAAGAACGGATAAGTGACCTGGAAGATAAAATAGTGGAAATAACTACTGCGGAACAGAATAAAGAAAAAAGAATTAAAAGAATTGAGAACAGTCTCAGAGAACTCTGGGACAATATTAAATGCACCAACATTCAAATTATAGGGGTCTCAGAAGAAGAAGAGAACAAAAAAGGGACTGAGAAAATATTTGAAGAGATTATAGTTGAAAACTTCCCTAATATGGGTAAGGAAATAGCCAATCAAGTCCAGGAAGCGCAGAGAGTCCCAAACAGGATAAATCCAAGGAGAAACATGCCAAGACACATATTAATTAAACTATCAAAAATTAAATACAAAGTCAAAACGTTAAAAGCAGCAAGGGAAAAGCAACAATTAACATAAAAGGGAAACCCCATAAGGTTAACAGCTGATCTTTCAGTAGAAACTCTGCAAGCCAGAAGGGAGTGGCAGGCATATTTAAAGTTTTGAAAGAGAAAAACCTACAACCAAGATTACTCTACCCAGCAAGGATTTCATTCAGATTTGATGGAGAAATTAAAACCTTTACAGATAAGCAAAAACTAAGAGAATTCAGCACCACCAAACCAGCTCTACAACAAATGCTAAAGGAACTTCTCAAGGGAGGAAACACAAGAGAAGGAAAAGACTTACTATAACAAACCCAAAACAATTAAGAAAATGTTAATAGGAACAAACATATCGATACCTACCTTAAATGTATCTACATTTAAGGATTAAATGCACCAACCCATAGACATAGAGGCTGAATGAATACAAAAACAAGACCCATACAAGACCCATACATATGCTGTCTACAAGAGACCCACTTCAGACCTAGGGACACATACAGACTGAAAGTGAGGGGATGGAAAAAGATATTCCATGCAGATGGAAATCAAAAGAAAGCTGAAGTAGCAATTCTCGTATCAGACAAAATAAACTTTAAAATAAAGACTATTGAAAGTGACAAAGAAGGACACTAAATAATGATGAAGGGATCTATCCAAGAAGATATAACAATTGTAAATATTTATGCACCCAACGTAGGAGCATCTCAACACGTAAGGCAAATGCTAACAGCCATAAAGGTGAAATCGACAGTAACACAACCATAGTAGGGGACTTTAACACCCCACTTTCACCAATGGACAGATCATCCAAAATGAAAATAAATAAGGAAACACAAGTTTTAAATGATACATTAAACAAGATGGACTTAATTGATATTTATAGGACATTCCATCCCAAAACAGCAGATTACACTTTCTTCTCAAGTGCTCATGGAACATTCTCCAGGATAGATCATATCTTGGGTCACATATCAAGCCTTGGTAAATTTAAGAAAATTGAAATCATATGAAGTATCTTTTCTGACCACAGTGCTATAAAACTATATATCAATTACAGGAAAATATCTGTAAAAATTACAGACACATGGAGGCTAAATAATACAGTACTAAATAAGCAAGAGATCACTGAAGAAATCAAAGAGGAAATTAAAAAATACCTAGAAACAAATGACAATGAAAACACAACAACCCATCCCATGACTATGGGATGCAGCAAAAGCAGTTCTAAGAGGAAACTTTATAGCAATACAATCCTACCTCAAGAAACAATAAACATCTAAGATAAACAACCTAATCATACATGTAAAGCAATCAGAGAAAGAACAAAAAACCCAAAAGTTAGCAGAAGGAAGAAAATCATAAAGATCAGATCAGAAATAAATGAAACAGAAATGAAGGAAATGATAGCAAAGGTCAATAAAACTAAAAGCTGGTTCTTGGAGAAGATAAAAAATATTGATAAACCATTAGCCAAACTCATAAAGAAAAAAAGGGAGAAGACTCAAATCAACAGAATTAGAAATGAAAAAGGGGAATAACAACTGACACTGCAGAAATACAAAGAATCTTGAGGGATTACTACTATATGCTATTAAGCAACTATACACCAATAAAAGGGACAACCTGGAGGAAATGGACACATTCTTAGAAAAGCACAACGTTCCAAGACTGAACCAGGAAGAAATAGAAAATATAAAGAGACCAAGCACAAGCACTGAAATTGAAACAGTTATTTAAAATCTTCCAACAACATAAAGCCCAGGACCAGACGGCTTCACAGGCAAATTCTATCAAACATTTAGAGAAGAACTAACACCTATCATTCTCAAACTCTTCCAAAATATAGAAGAGGGATAAACACTCCCAAACTCATTCTACGAGGTCACCATCACCCTGATACCAAAACCAGACAAAGATGCCACAAAAAAAGAAAACTACAGGCCAATATCACTGATGAACATAGATGGAAAAATCCTCAACAAAATACTAGCAAACAGAATCCAACAGCATATTATAAGGATCATACACTATGATCAAGTGGGGTTTACTCCAGGAATGCAAGAATTCTTCAATATATGCAAATCAATCAATGTGATAGACCATATTAACAAATTGAGGTACAAAAACCATATGACCATCTCAGTAGGTGCAGAAAAAGCTTTCGAAAAATTCAACACCGATTTATGATAAAAACCCTTCAGAAAGTAGGCATAGAGGGAACTTACCTCAACATAATAAAGGCCATATATGACAAACCCAGAGCCAACATCATTCTCAATCATAAAAAACTGAAAACATTTCCACTAACATCAGGACCAAGACAAGGTTGTCCACTCTCATCACTGTTATTCAACATAGCTTTGGAAGTTTTATCCACAGGAATCAGAGAAGAAAAGGAAATAAAAAGAATCCAAATCAGAAAAGAAGAAGCAAATCGGTCACTGTTTGCAGATGACATGATACTATACATAGAGAATGTTAAAGATGCTACCAGAAAACTACTAGAGCTAATCAATGAATTTGGTAAAGTAGCAGAATACAAAATTAATGCACAGAAATCTTGCATTCCTATACACTAATGATGAAAAATCTGAAAGAGAAATTAAGGAAACATTCCCATTTACCATTGCAAGAAAAAGTATAAAATACCTAGGTATAAACCTACCTACGGAGACAAAAGACCTGTAGGCAGAAAACTATAAGACACTGATGAAAGAAATTAAAGATGATACAAACAGA
>NC_041220.1:58460093-58460776 GCF_002837175.3 Physeter macrocephalus
GGAAAACTGGACAGCTACATGTAAAAGAATGAAATTAGAACACTCCCTAACACCATACACAAAAATAAACTCAAAATGGATTAAAGATCTAAATGTAAGACCAGACACTGTAAAACCCTTAGAGGAAAACATAGGGAGAATGAACACTCCATCATGCAGCTCAATATCAGAAAAACAAACAACCCAATCCAAAAATGGGCAGAAGACCTACATAAGCATTTCTCCAAAGAAGATATACAGATTGCCACGAAACACATGAAAGGATGCTCAACATCACTAATCATTAGAGAAATGCAAATCAAACTACAATGAGGTATCACCTCCCACCGGTCAGAATGGCCATCATCAAAAAATCTACAAACAATAAATGCTGGAGGGGATGTCGAGAAAAGGGAACTCTCTTGCACTGTTGGTGGGAATGTAAATTGATACAGCCACTATGGAGAGCAGTATGGAGGTTCCTCAAAAAAGTAAAAATAGAGCGACCATATGACCCAGCAATCCCACTACTGGGCATATAATATGAGAAAACCACAATTCAAAAAGAGTCATGTACCACAATGTTCATTGCAGCTCTATTTGCAATAGCCAGGACATGGAAGCAACTTAAGTGTCCATCAACAGATGAATGGATAAAGAAGATGTTGCACATATATACAATGGAATATTATTCAGCCATAAAA
>NC_041220.1:58460905-58481499 GCF_002837175.3 Physeter macrocephalus
CATAGTACAGGGAGATCAGCTCAGTGCTTTGTGACCACCTAGAGTGGTGGGATAAGGAGGGTGGGAGGGAGACGCAAGAGGGAGGAGATATGGGGATGTATGCATATGTAAAGCTGATTCAGTTTGTTATACAGCAGAAACTAACACATCATTGTAAAGCAATTATACTCCAATAAAGATGTTAAAAGAAAAAAAAAAGAAATAAAATGCTGATACCACTAGGTGATGTCACATATGAATATTGAAATACCCAGAGCAACCACTAAAAATGCTATACCAAAAATCACTATAAATAAAGCAAGACAGATTTCTAATTTTAGATAATCACAGAAGTCTAAAACACATCAACTATGTTTGAATTAGTTCATAATGGTTTTTTAAAACACTAATTGTTGCATTAGAGGAAGGCAGGGAATGAAATTGTTGCCTTTATAATTGTGTAAATAAAAGGAAGGAAACAAACATTTATCCTGCCTTTCCTGTATGAACTAATTCTTCTCTCTGGGTAACCAAAAAAATAGAAGAGTGGAAGGATTTTTTAAAAAATTATATAAATGGAAAAAAAAGATACAATATCATCATTTTGTAACTCTCAAGGAGTTAATACTCATTATAAGCATTAAGTATCAACAGCTCTTAATATTTTTAAAGTTAAAACCAGACATGATGTGCATCCTGATAAAAGAACAAACCACCAGCAGAGAGATCTAACTCCAGTCTGATTACACATCTAGACCCAGCTGCCAAGTAGATAAACATAAAGACAAAGGAACAGGTTGAATGCACCACAAGTCTCCAAGTCAGCAAAATCATACTCTTATGATAAACTATACCAGTTAAAGGGTATAAGTTCTTCTTCAAATAGATTATAAGGAAAAGAAAGAAATTGAAAGGGAACCTGTAGACTAAAGGAGACTTAAAAGATATGTCACATTTTTAAATGGGCCAGACTAAACTATGGTGTCTAGGAATGCACTCTTAGCTGATACACCACATGGAAAAGTGGTTATTATAAAAATCAGGGTGGTGGTTATATATGAAGAATGCAACAGTCCTACGACAGGGGCTGGGCACATGGATAGCTTCTGGGGCCACTAGAAATGTTCTATTTCTTGACTTGGATGGTGATTCCAAGGGTATTCAGCTTACAATTCACTAACCTATATGTTTGTTTTGTCTGGTTCCCTACATCTGAGTTTTATTTTATAATTCTTAGTTCTAAAAAAAGTTAAACTTAGATCGTGTGCATTAAGTTAGTACTACATTAACTTTATATACGTTACAGCAAAAGAGACTGATGTCAGACAGATAATATTAACTCTTTCAGCATAACTTCCTCAGTGTGTTCTGAAGATAACTAAGCACTAAACATTGTTTATTTGTCACAAGATTCTTTTCATCACAGAAGTATTTCTAACATGATCTATTTGCTGAAGCTTAATGACTTGACAAGGCATGGGTTCTGACTTCAGACAGACCTAAATTTCAATCCTAATCCCAATCCTTTTTAGTTTTGTGGCTCAGCCTTTCTGATTTTCAGTTTCCTTGTCTGCACAATGATTCCCAACTACTGATACTGTTGTTTTTAAAGATACTAAAAAAATACCATCTGCTATTATGATTATAGAAATTTCTTTCATAATTCTAATATTTACTTTAACAAAATAACAAGGCCCCAAATACTGACTGTTCCATAAAAAAGAAAACACAGAATTTTGGTGAGAATTAATTTAATATTAATATTTTTATTCAATTTCCCATTAATATCTTCCTCATATTTTGAACCAATGAGAAATATTACAGTTTTTTATTAAACTATTTTTTATTATTACATCTTTTTATTATGAGATCTTGTGGCTGTGGTGACAAACACATTAAAATGTACCAGAGTCCTGGAGGCTACTAACAAAGGGATAAGGCCACCAGGAGACTGGCTAGAGGTGACCCGAAGTTGTTGGAATGAGCTCTACCAAGGCAGTAAAAAGGCACGTGGTGCAGAGCTGGGCAATGTATTCCTGTGCCTCTTGTTTTTCTCTTCAACTGAATCTCTTTCTCCCTGCCTTCAGCTCCTTGGGACATTCTTCTAAAGTTGGATGCAAGATCTTCGTGTCTGATTTGTAAGCACAACTTTCTGTGCTTGTTTTCCATTTGAACCACTGCCTGACGTGGAGGAGGTCTCATCCTCTAACTTCTGGTTGCCAGGACTAGTGCAGTCAGTTTAAGTCATAAATCAGAGGGTACAGAAATGATATTCTGAAGCATAACTGTATTTAAAAAAAAATTTTCTCTATGACAAAGTGTGTTTCCCAGTATGCATTTTGCACTTGAAAAGGGAGGATGAACTCCACCTTGAGAAGGAGGTGGATATGACCTACGGGAATTTCCAGCAAAAGAGAAATAAGAGAAGCTCATAGAAATTTGAAAAGTAAAAGAAGCAGCAGGGGAATCAGTCATGAAAAGTGTTCCAGCTCCCACACCATGTGTTGAAACAGCAAAAGGTACGGGGGTGCTGAGAGAAAGCTGAATGCAGGGAGCATTTGGAGATCTGAGAGGGAGGTGCTGGCCTAGTGGACCTCCTCCAAAGTGGGGTCGTGCAAGTTAGTACTCCTCAACCCCCGAGGGGCGAGGAACGTGGTGAGGATATTCTCTGAGCCCGGCACAGGATGAAAAGGTAATCGACAGTGCTGGATAAGATTTCCAAGGGAGTTACTGCAATAGAGTCTAAGTGGTCCTGAAATAAAAAGCTGAAGGACAGACTGCCAGGACAGAATGGACTGTAGACCTTGGGATTTTCAACCATGGGGACTCTCCATGGGGTTTACGTCAGTAGGGACCCAGGTTCATCATCCCTGATTTCCACAGTGAACACCAGCCAAGGAAACAGCAGTGGGCACAAGAGCAGCATCTTCACAGACCCAGCAGAGGCCAGTGAGAATCCAGGGACGACGCTCAGATCTGAGGCTTCCTTTCACCCAAGACCATGATGTCAAAAAACAACCCTCTCCCCTGCTCCCATGCACCCACATAACATCCCAGGGAGTATATGAGACAAAACTGATCAGACAAGGAGGTGAACTTACTGAACAATTAAGCAAAATGAGACTGAGATAACCGCTTGGTGCTTTAAGTACCCATCACCACACCCAACACCACCACCAGCATGCAGTGGAAGCTTGAAAAATAGGACAGAGAAAAGAAAAATGCTTGGGTTTTGTTTTTGGTTTGTTTTTGGGGTTTGGGGGGCATATATTGTAGAGTGTAAACTTGTGAAGTCTTATATAAGAATTTTTTTGAGAAAGTTTGTATAATTAATGCTGCTTTAACATTCTAATCAAAAGTGGTACGCATACCCAGGTAACGTGTCTTACTGTACAACTGATAAGAGCAGTAGTGTATCTGACCAACATTTACACTGTAGCTTTCACAGATCTTTTCCATACATCAAACAGTTCAACATCACAATTCATAATGCAGTGCAGCAAACTTATCATCTCAGAGGAAATTTAAATTTTCAAATCAATGTATACAAAATGGACAGCTTTATTCAAAGAGTCAAAGGAATAAGGAATACACTACTGATATTAATGTATTAAAGTGTATGGTTAATGTATTAATAATTTAATAATTATATTAATAATATATAATAACATTTGATTTATAAATTACATAAACAAAACAACTTAATTATAGAATTATTAATGGATTAATGTTTTAAAATATTTTTCTGACAAGTAATTCTAAATCTGTTCAATAACAAGTGATTATAAGTAAATTCTAAAGAACAGGAGGGATTCTGAATCATGAATGTCAGAACATCCAACTACATGGTCTTCATGTCGAGCCTGGCAGCTGAGCTTCATCTCCTGAGTTAACGTGTGGTTACTGCAGACACGGATGAGTGTCCCTAATTTGAAAAGTTTATAAGTTATCTCTGTTCATGAATCTGTCCTTTATCTTGAGGTAAACAGCTATATAGATAGAACTTTATAAAGATAGGAGTAAGGGATAAGAAATACTTTATTAGGAATACTCATTTTCTACCCACAAAAATATTTCAGTTCAGAATCTCCCAGTGTAAAGAAACAATCTAGAAGAGACGGTGGTAGGAGGAACAAGTTAAATAACATTTTCAGAGTGGAAAGCATATGGTGACATGCTGAATAGCTGAAACAGCTGTGCTGAGGGTTCAAGAAAATGGGGTGTGGAGCGGGCTCTCATAAGCGTGGACTAAGTTGGGGAGTTTCTCATCTCAAATGTCTCTGTCTTTTCATTGTATTCTTTTGTGCTTCCCCAAGACAAGTTCCTGAGTTAGCAGAGATAATTGGCATGAAATACTGGACTGCAAACATCTCACTACCTATTCCACAGTGTACAACCCTTGTCTGACTGTCATGCAAAGTTAAGTCCCATTTAGTGCTTCTACTTGCATTCAAACTCTTAACAGTCATTCCTCTGACATGCTTAATGATCAACTTAGTATAGATTCTGCTTTGCTACTAAAAGCCATACAGGGGATCATACGCTTTGCTTATCAATTATCCAGCCACCAGCTAAGAACTTGTCTTTGCCTCAAGCCACTTCCTCTTTGTGTAAATGTAGTATCTCAGAATGAACTTCTGAATGGAGGACTATCCTCTGCAGAGTATGAAGCCAGCCATTGCAATCTCCAATATGGGCTCACTTGAATGCATTAACTTTGGAGAAAGAAAAAAATAAACCCAATAGAAATCTAACTGTATAAAAAATTAAATTTAGAAGTTTAAGAAAATTCAATTAAGCTCAGAACTGAAAACTACCAAATTACAATTCAATTCTCCTGTTATTAAAACTATTCTACATCATTCTTAATACATTTGTCATGGAATACAATCAGTGCCTTGGCTTTACAGTCTCAAGAAATGTAACTATTCATTTGTATCAATAAACCCATGAAATATATTATAAACGATATTTTATTAGTTTTTTTTACAAGTTAAATTCTTCAACTGTATTCATGACTAAAAAATGTCATCTATAAAATAAGGATAATAATTATTATACTTCA
Organism: Physeter macrocephalus; assembly: GCF_002837175.3. Taxonomy (NCBI): domain Eukaryota; kingdom Metazoa; phylum Chordata; class Mammalia; order Artiodactyla; family Physeteridae; genus Physeter; species Physeter macrocephalus. Next base: position 58,465,950 of record NC_041220.1, read on the forward strand.
ACACAGACCTACTAGAGAATGGACTTGAGGATACGGGGAGGGGGAAGGGTAAGCTGGGACAAAGTGAGAGAGTGGCATGGACATATATACACTCCCAAACTTAAAATAGATAGCTTGATTCACTTTATTATAAAGCAGAAACTAACACACCATTGTAAAGCAATTATACTCTAATAAAGATGTTAAAAAATAATAATAATTATCCTACTTCAAAGGGTTGCTGAAGAAAAAAATTAAAAGTACTTAGAACAGTGTCTAATACAGAATAAACACATTATAAACATTTGCTGTTGTTATTGTTATTTATTGTTTATTGTTATTTATTCACTTCCCTAATACAATTGGTAACACTATTTGAGATCACTTTGCAGTCACTATACTACTATATGATATGTTTTTTTCTGGAGTGTTTATAGATCATAAGAAACATACTTCCTTTTACACATTATTTCAATATTTGCATTTTAAAAGACTTTCTCAGGTATTATAAAGCAAATAAGATGAAAAGAAAGTATTTGGGGTTACCTTTCTTCAAAAGAAAATAATTTCATTTGTCTAGGTGAATTGGACACTGAGAGAATTTATCTATAGTTTTTGTTTACCAAAGGTATTTCTTTAAAGCAAGGGTCAGCATACTTTTTCTGTAAAGAGACAGATAGTAAATATTTTAGTCTTTGTGGGCCATAAATTCTGTTGCAACTGCATAACTTGCCATTGTAATGCAAAAGCAGCCACAGCCTATCTATAAATGAATGTGAAGCTGTCTCTTAAGCAGGCAGCAGATGATTATTTACATAGAAAACAAAATCTAATAGACCATAAAAGAACATGCACCTATGGCATAATGAACAATCTTTAAGAACTCAAAACATTTTAAATCTCATAAGTCACACTTAGGATTGCTGCCCACTAATTCTTCAGTATGGTCCCTTTTCTAGTACCACTGCTGGTCTCTACATACCAAAGGGGGACATGTTGACCTTCAGCACATTCATCTGTACCTCCTCCTCCTCTAACAAACCTGATTGAGAGCTGAACTCCACTGATTCTGGGAGAATGCACCCAGGCCTTGCTTTCTGCACATTCCTCCTTAGATCAGTACAGATTTAAAACTATTGGCTTAACTTAGTGGCCAAATTCATAAAGCTGTACTGATTCAGCTCTAGCCAAGTCGACTCTGGGATATTTATTAGGTTAAGTGAAGTTGTGACAAATTCATAATGAGCAGCTAATCATGAATATTACATTCTGATGGGAAAAAAAAGAGGTTGCCAAATGTCGGACTACTTAGAATTTAGTCATACAAACTGGAAACTAACTGATATCAAGGGTGGAAAAATATTTATTTGTGTTATAGAACCTTTTTCTTCACAAATACTCTTTAGACATTACTTCATAAGTCCTGAGCCAAGAACAGCAGGTACTATTAGATTTATTTCTAGAAGGAGAAGTTCAGACATCAAGAAGTTAAGTGTAATAGAAAGTCAGCTCTTGGCTGGAAAGAGAAGAGAGATTTCCTGAACTCTCCAGTCACTGTGATATCTACTACATGACTTCTTCTTATATCTGGATATTTCCAAAGAAAAGCAGCAAAAGGAGTTATTCTACTTAAACTCCCTTCTCCTGAGAAAAGTCAGATTTGCTGAGGGAAAGCTCATGCGAAATTTGTCTACTTCTTTATAGCTGATAAAATATCAGTTTCCCTCAGAATACTCTCATTTCCTTTTATGACATACTCTAAGGGAAGATACTGATTTTCACAGCTGCAAAAGAAAATTGAGTATGATGGTGCCTTAGGCCAAGCTGAGAATCACTAGTTCAGCAATGCTGACCATTGTTTGGTCACCAAGCCAAAAACTGGTGCTGCCTGTTGTCCATGTGTGGCAGAAGCCTTGGCACTGTTTCTGTCATCATGCTCTCTACTTGTTTTAGGAGGGTTGAATGGGATGACACTACATTTGGCCCACCTACATTTGTGAATTAAATCAGCTGTTTTAATTACCCAAGTCCATTGCCCCAAGGGGCTTATTAAAATTCTAAACTATTTCTAGGGAACTTGATAGAGGGGAAAAGTAGACACTTCTTAAAATTTGGATGTGTTGTTCCTGGCTCTCCTGCACCACAATCCACAGTTTTAACAATGAAGCAGCAGATCAGGCACAAGTTAAGACAAGTATAGTAGGAAAGACAGGACCTGACAGGATCTTCAGACTGTGATCCAGGCTGCCTGTGCTTGTGATGAACACTTTGGACATGAACCTGGTTCCAGTGCAAGGGCTATGTGATAATATTTATTTTTCACAGCTTTAAAATTCTGTTGTAAATTTTTGATATTTTAAAGCAACACAAGAACAACATTTTCATTCAGCAACCATATCCCCATCACACTGAAACTTTTCAACATTACTTAATCTAACAGGGCTTTCATAATCCTAAGCTTTCGCCTATGCCATTCCTTTTGTCTGGGATGCCCTGCCTCCCCTTCTGGCAAATTCCTCCTTTCGTCCAATAGCCTCTTTTATTAGAATGCTTTTCACAGTGTGTGATCACTTTTGTTTACACATCCGTCTCCCCAGTTAAATTACAGGCATTGAGAAATCAGAAGCTACATCTTCTGATCTTCTGTATCAGTTCACTCACAGCACCTAGAATGGCATTTGACACAAGAAGGTGCTTGTGTGAAGTTGAATGAATGGTTTATTTTGATTTTCTTAGGCTAAAAGAAATATTTTGATTTTCTTAGGCTAAATATTTTGATTTTCTTAGGCTAAAAGAAACCTCAGATCTCTCTCAGTTCTGACTTCTAGAGAAAGAAATGAAAGACGTAAGTGACATGTCCAAGGTCGTACAGCCAAGTGCAGGCCTCCTGACCACGTTTTCATTCTGTACAAGCCACACCTCAGGAAATAACTCTTAAAAGATAACATTTAGTACAAAATAGACAGCCACTTACCCTTCTCCACAAAGCTACACATACCTATTTAAGTAAGAGGAATGGAAAAAGAAAGAAGGAAAAGGAAAAAGGAAAGCAATAGGAGGAAGCAATAAACACTCCTAGACCAGGGCTTCTCAACCTTGGCACTATTTGACATTTTGGACTGGATAATTCTTTGTTGGGGGCTGTCCTATGCACGGTAGGATGTTTAGCAGCATCTCTGGCTTCTATTCCCTAGATCCCTGTAGCAACCCACCTCCCCAGCTGTGACAACCAAAAATGTTTCCAGATATTGCCAAATGTTCCCTGGGGGCAAAATTGCTCCTTGGCTGAGAATGACTACCCCAGGTGAACAATCTCAGAGGAGGTAATCTTCTACATTACTTCAAGCAAAGTGCCAATAAATTAGCATGTACTGGCTTCAAACCAATACTCTCATATTAAGCATAGAAGCCAGAATCTAAAATGCTTAATCTTCTTACATTTTTATTAATCTGTTTTATTAAAAACAATGATGTCACTTGGTCTATGGTTGCTAATGCAATAGCTAGAGCAGAAAAAAAATTTTAAAAACTAGCTAAAATTTCCAATTCTAAAGGGAATTAAACACACTTAATATGTTCTAGAGATAATCTTAATAATTTTTATTTTAATTTTACTTTAAACTTGTTTAAAGGTCCTTCATCAGTATCAAACATAAGAATCACAAATTCAATATTCCTACAAAATGCAGTCTAAGGAAATAAAAGGAAAATAAAAAGTTTGAAAGAGTAAGCTAATATCCTTCGCTTGATTTTAGTATGTATATTCCAAAGGCCATGCCTTCCTTCATTGAAGCAAAAGTTTCCAATTGAGATTTTTATATACTTGTTTTTTAAATTATTTTTTTTAATTCTTAAAGGTAGATTCAGTAGTTAGAGTTCTGCTCTAGATTCTAAATAAGTAATATAACATCAAATTCACATTTCAAAACTGTAATATCAAACATGAATAGTCAATGGCCAGAGCTATTACTTTTTATTTTGATAAAGAAGCTGGAATTAATTTTAAAAAAGAATAACATAAACTTAGTATTCTCCACTCATCTAGTGCAATAAAACTTTATCATGATTTAATAGAGTCCAAAACTGTAGTTGCTCAATTGTATAAACCATAATGTTCCAATATTGTGAAGTTAGTGAAACAACAGAGTCGGACAGTACAGCGATCTGGCTGGGAGTTCTTAGGGTCTGACTTCCAGGTCCTGGCTCTGGTATGGCACCACTGGGTAGCACCTGTCTACTTTGGCTTAAATATCAATGAAAAGAATGCATGGCACTAATGCCAGCTGAGATGTCCAGAACAACAGTAGGAATCCCTGAAAATTAGGTGATTTCATCACTAGATTGTGCAAATTGAACCTAAAAGATACTCAAGACTCACCCTCTGCCTTCTGCTTCTTGAGACAGAGTGGCCTCCTGTTTCCCTCTCTGAGTCACCTTCTCCCATAGGAACTTTAGCCAGAGGATAAGAGCAAATTGCCAATCACATTATTTCCAAATTTCATTTCTTCTGTGGTTTTAATATTCATGTTTTAAATGCATTTAAGAGGAATATTACAGTTTTAAATATAAAGTTTTTAACTGCAAACCTTTCCCATCCAGCTTGCTATCTCCTGAGTAGTTCTTAAAACCTGAATTCATATGTTAAAAAAAAAAGATAGATACAGATAAAAAGATATCTGGATAGAAAAAAACCTACACACACACACACACACACACACACACACACACATAGAGGCACAATTTGATATCTTACTTCTATTGCAACCCACAGGTTCCCAAGTTATTTGAGAATCTGGGATGCTACCAAGGCTGGCAAATCAAAATTACTGTCATCAACTCTTTGACCCATGATAGTATTCAAAATTTAATCTTTCATGTAAATTGCATTATTTTTCTATGCCAAAGCCTCACTGAATAGCATAGAAACAATTTTCTGATTTACTTTTCTAATAATTAATATCATATGACTATACTTAAAATAATATTTATATACTATTTTAAATAATACTTTATTTAAAACTTTGAAAACTGACAGATAAAATGTTGATAATCTGCTAATTCCAAAAGTCAGCAATATCTGATTATTGACTAAGAGTGAAAACAAGTTTTTGCTGTATTTTGGGGTTTGATAATATATAAAGCATCATCATGTTTAGAGAAAATTTCCCATTTTTCCCATTGCCCTATGGCTTGGAGGTAGGGCTACTGCATGTAAATGTAGTACTATTTATACATCCACAATGGTTTCCAGGTGGCACACAGAGGCCTAAACCTAGCCCAGTCTCGGTGCCAAGCCACACTTGAAAGGAAGAGTCGATTGGTGCAATTCTTCTGCTCAGAGAAGGCACATTTTTTGGTAATTTATTCAAATACAAGCTAGTTAATGATATTCCTTCTTGAGAGACTGAGGTACACTACAGCAGCTCAAGAATCCCTCAAATGCAGAAAATCAGGCAGAGGAAGGAATGTCAATTGACCAGAGGTCGGCTCTCAAATCCTGTTCTGGTTACCAGATTCTAACCCTCAGAGAAGAGCAGCCTGTCTAAAGATCACATTCCAAATTTTCCAGTTTTTACACAGATATAAATTCTGAAAATCATTAGACAATGCTAACAAATAGCCCAAATTATTGAAGTAATGCTCTGTTTTTTTTAACTGTTTTGTCTTTGTCAATATCAGTTTCTTTATGCAATAGGGAAAATTAGAAAATTCACTGTGACACATTAATCTCCGTTGAGTTTATGTTTCCTATGATTGATATGTTTGAAGAAAATACTTGTGAGATGTCCCATTGTCCAGTGAGGACCTGTAAGTCTAAAGAAATCATTCTAAAATCTTGCGGTGGGAGAACTGAAAAGAAGGAAGGAAAGGAAGCAGAAAGAGACAGAGGAAGAAAGGGAAGGGAAAGGATGATTATAATAAATGAAGAAAAGGGAACAATGGAGAACCCAATTTTCCACCTCAGGGTAATTACAGAATGGTATACAATGTTCATGCAAATATTGCACTTTTTAAACCACTCTTTCAATTGCAGACTTCAAAAAACAAACAACCAATAACAAAGAATCACAGAAGTATTTGATGCTAATAAGTTTAAATAGTTTCAAAACATATTCCTCTTAAGTTTATGATGTTTAAACTATGAATGCCAAGATAAATGAGTTCCTCACCTCCTGCTACCCATTCATTTTTGGCATTTTTCTCCCTTCCAGTGTTCTTGGTGTGGGCTGTCCCCCAGGTTTCAGAACTCCAGTCAGCTCTCCTGAAATTAGCCCTGACAAGCCACAGCAACCCTGGTATAATGAGCTCTCTGTCTTTCTCTCATCCAACAGCCTTCCAGAACTCATCTCCAACAAAAAAATTCACCTCTGACTGGTATCCTGCTTATGCAATTCAGGTTTCTTTGTATTTCTTCTCAAACTCTGCTTACTTTCCTTTATGCATTACTTTTCTGGTTCTGCCCTTCTCTGAGTTTTCATTCTAAACATGTGGTGAGATTCAATAAATTTTTCTTTAGTTGTAAATGGTAGTGACAGATACAATTAAAGAGTTTCAAACCACAGAACTGTCTCAGTTAATGCATGGCCGTACACTCCTGTCAACACCGCCTGTGGTTTTGTTACTCACTGGGACCAAAGACTGTTCTCTTTTCTCTGGTCCACAGCTGAGAGCTCCACTTTGTCTTACTACAAAACACCAAGGGAAAGGTGTCCAAACTTTTTCTACAAAACCTGCCAGGATGTCTATGTGATGTAATACCGACAAAGAGGGTCCACAAAATATAAAACGCAAGGTCAGGAGACAAGCAGGAAAGTCCTACCAACCTTGGAAAGTAGGGGAGTAGAAAGAAAACAGAGTGGAGAAAGGGAGAGAAGCAAGTGGAGAAGTTAGAGAGGGCAGGGGAGAGAGAGGAGGGACAGCTGACAAAGGCAGTCTGATTCTAGTATGTCGTGGTAGCTAAAGCTGCTTTTTGTAAATATTTTGATGTTGTTATTCTATGTATTTCAGCCCACTATATATTAATTGCTGTGTTTCTTACTCTTTTTTTCACACTTTTAAAAATTCTTTTAAAATTTTAAATTTTTTTAGCCACACCACGCACCATGCAGGAGAGGATCTTAATTCCCCTACCAGGGATGGAACCTGCACCCCCTGCAGTGGAAGCATGGAGTCTTAACCACTGGACCACCAGGGAAGTCCCTTCTTACTCTTTTCAAATGAAAGTTATATACGGAAGATGTCCTTCTCTAAAGTTGCTGGATGAAATACCCAGATTATTTTAAATGTTTTTTTATAAATCTTGCCCAAAAGATTAACAAATTTTCTACAGTCTGTTACAGTTAACATAGTACTTTTACATATTTACTCTCATTTCGTCCTCACAACAACCTAGGAGGGTAGGCAGGGAAGGGAATCAGATCTGATAATCACAGAACTTAAATGATTCTCTTTTAAACTGATTATGGGAAACCTAAAATACACCTGGGCTTTTTGCTTTAGGTACTTTCCAGTACTCACTATTTTAATGTTATGGATTGGATTCAATGAAGGAAAAGAGCAATATGTGAAACATTACTTTATATGATATAAGTTTAAACTTGTTTATCAGAGTTAGATGCAAGCTATTAGATAGAAAAACAGAAACCAGTTTGAATCTTTACTTACTGTAGAACTTTGCTGTCCTTTCTGTATAATGAAGTATTATAACTTTACACAAAAGTTCTAGAGTTCAACAGTACAAGAAAATTATCCTCTCATAATCGTCAAACACCATAACCTTGTAACTTATAAACAGTTAGAAGAAAACTGTTTGAAAAGATATTTAGATCCCCAGGACTTGATGAGAATAAACTTGACGGTATTATGATATTTTCTATTATTTCATCACTTTCTCCTCTTCTATTCTTAATGAAAACTCCTTCTTAATACAAGCATCATATTACAACTTCTTTATTTTGCCCCAAAGGAATAATCCAATCCTAGTCTCATGTAATTTATCACAAATGAACATTATTTCTACTATTTTTATTATCCATTTGTACACATCAAGTGTTTTCTGATACAATTTACTGAACTGTTATCTTCGGGAATTCCTACATGGTTGACATTTCATGAAGTAACATCACTGAAAAGAAATAAATCTGTACTAAGCAACAATGCTCAACAACAATGTCAAATTACAGCTAAATTAAAACTTTTCTCAAAGGTAGAAATCTTGCAGCTTTGCCCACTTATGCATTTATGGGTACATTTATGCTCATCTTTAAAGTCCACAAAAATTTTAAATTAGACTTTCTAAGTTTTCTCTAAACTATCATTGATGGAAATTTTCAAAGTAACACCAGTTTCCTTAAAGTAATATTTTCATGGAATTGAAAATATTGATGGGTAATCCTAGGAAAACAACAAATTGAACACATTATATCTTTGCACTGTGCTTTTCACCAGAGATAGATAAGAAGTAACACTTGAGAAACACTTCTAAAGTTTTATTTTATGTCAAAGGCAAGATTTTGGGGTATGATGATGACAAACACCACACACTGGAAATAATCTTTTATATGGCTGACTTCATACAGACCTAAATCACTGAAGGGATTTAGCTGTCCCTGTTAGGAAGTCACTTACATTGATTCTGACCTCCCATCATGAGAAGTCCTGGTGCTTCTTCTTGAACTTCAAGGGGTCGGGCAGCCCAGGCATTGCCCCAACACTGCTTAGAGCAGTGGTCAGTCTGGAAGTAAAGAAGCACAGTAGTATCCCAGAGTGAGTGTTTTAAACAAGGCCTTCAAGAGGCACTACCCTTGAATCCATGTTTGGCCACATGTCACTTGAGACTATAACATTATCCCAACACAGCAAGAAATGGTGACGAAAACCTAGAATAAACTGTATTTTTCAAAAGGATATATCAAAAAAAGTTAATAAACAGATTTTCCACATTTTGACTCCTTTGGAAATTAGCTGTAATGGCATGACAATATTGTAACTCCATATTTTAAAAAATTCTGGAATACATAGAAAGCAAGTTAACTGTAGATAGTATATGAATAATATTGTTGTCTATAAATGAGAACAAAATCATAAGAATTAATATAAAATAGGTAAAATTATTTTACAATAGGTAAAATTACTTTAAATATTTATTTTTTATTATACGATCTTTAAACTTAATATATGTCCCATAATTAAAACTAGTCTATTACACATATAGTACATTATCACAGAAAAAAGTTAAATATAATATAATAAATATGTAGTGCATGAAATTTAGAGTAGCCAACTAAAAGTGCACTGTAATTTCTCCTGGCCAGAAATAACTCTGTTTATGGAGCAGCTTGACCAATCCAGTTCAGGTATCTAGGGGCTAAGCCAATATCTTCATTCATGCCCCAGTGCTTCAGAAAATACAAATGTACGATACCCGTGAGGCTCATCCACCAAAACAAGGCCTGACTACACATGATAGATCTCTCCCAAGGGTTTTGAGGACCACACGAACTCATTAAGAAAAACACAGTCTGGAGTAACCAAAGGAAAGCAGTGTGGGAGAGTGGAAAAAGCACTGGTTTAAGAGGAGATCAAGATTCTTTTTTAATTCTGAAGGCAAATAGTCTATGACTTCACCAAGATCTAGAGCACTTCTGTTTCCTTTCTAAATGTTGCCAAAAAACAAAAAACAAAAACAGATGGATGATTCTGACATTGACATCATGGTAGAATCACCAGGGGAGCTTTTGAAAACTAGGACTATTCAGGCTCTATTCACAGAGATTCTAATTTAATGCATCTGGAGTATGGCATTAGTAATTTTTTAAAACCTCCTGAAATAAGGATTAAAAACCACTAATTTAGAATTCCAGAAGATCTCAAAGCTTCCTCCCAACCTTCCAAATTTTATGATTCTGTACAGTGAGCTCATTTTGTCACCTTGAAAACTATGAAATATGATTAAAAAAAGAATTTGAGATGATACGCAAAGAAAGCATTATACAACTACTGAACTACAGTACATAAAACTTTGACATTTGTTTCTCCTTCTGATATACTATTATCTTATATGTACATGTATGCTGGGGTGGATAAAATATATTTAATATTTTAGAATAAACTATATTTGCTTTATTTATTTATATATCCCAGTTAACATTTTCATTAGTCTGAAGTGGTGCTTACTATAATTAAGAAAATCTTTATCCACTTAATATGAAAAAGTAACATCTTTACATTGCAATATTTTAAAGTTACACTAATGATTGAAATTTTAATTTCTCACCCTTTTAAAATTCTACATTCCTTACATTTTGAGTTGTACAAGTCTACAATTCTTACATTTTGAAATTTTTAGGGAGAAGACTAGAAAGCAGTAATCAACACTAAAATCTGAGAAATAAGAATCTCTTAAAGGAGAACAGAGTTAGGGAATAAATAAACCCAATCATAATGTGCTTTATAGATGACTCATGTTTCTGTATAAAGAACGGTAAGAATTACAGTGTGCATGTTTTATTGACATGACAAGTGAAGATGTAAATCCTATAAATATTCAGAAGCACAATCTCTTATGAAAGTAAATGTCAGCTATAAATAAAAAGTAAAACAAAACAAAATATAAACATACAATGTCAAAACTAACAGTCATTCACCAGCAACTTCTAAGGTTACCATTAATAAAAGTTGTAATAATAGATTTTACTAAATACTCTGGTCTGTAGGGTGTGATTATTATCCCTATTTTATACCCAAGGAAAAAGACTCAGAGAACTTGAGTAACTTTCCCAAGATCTCACACTTAGAAATGTCACAAGAATTAAACCTAAGGTAGTCTTGACCTCAGAGATTCTTACCCTCTAAATGTTCTAGAAGAGTATAAGAGCAAGGAGAAGCCATTTTTAAGTAGTCCTTCATTATGACTTATACCAATCAAACACCAGAGGCAAAGCCATTTTTTTTGTTTTCCCAAAAAAGACATTGGGAGAATCTATGTAAAGTTCATGGACCTTTTCTAAAGAAGTTGCCTTCACTGCTATACTTTCAAAGGAATACATTGATCAGGAAATGCCAGTTGTATTCATTTGTATGTGAATGTAAAACTGAAATGGATAGTTGGTTTATAAATGCCATAGAATATATAAATTCACAATTGATTCTAATGTACTAAACAAAAAGAAGCATGAAAACTGCCTCAATGCTATGAGCATGAAAAATAAAAAAGGAAGGAAAAGGATATTTTCCTGAAATTAAGAGTTTCAATAATACCATAGAATGCCTTTTTTTTTTCATCTTTGATAACACTCATGATTTTTCTGACACTTATATAAAGAAATCTTGGGGCAAATGATCAAATTTGAATGTAAAGACAAGCTGCTGAATGAGTTCTTTTGGTTCTAATTGCTGCTCTGCCAATGACTTAATCTTCTTCTCCCTAAACCTCATTTTCCTCATTTTAAAAATGAGAGAGTTGAACTATATTGGTGAGTTTTATAAATGTACAGCAAAGTTGAAAGAAGCACACCTAAGATCTTCCATCTATATTCTACCATTAACAGTCGTACTTTCTTCATTGTATATCCATCCTATATCTACCCATCAATCTACCTTATTTTGGGTGTGTTTCTAAGTAAATCACAGACATCAGTATACCTCCCCCTAAATACTTCAGCATGCTCCAATTGAGATCATTAATTTTTTTATAGTCTTTTACATAAAATTCAAATGTAATAAAACATACAAATGCATGCATCCAAACTCCTATCAAGTTATAAATTGTTCTCAAACTATCCCAAAAAAATTGAAGATGAAACACTCCCAAATTCATTTTCTGGGGTCAGCATTACCCTCATACCAAAACCAGACAAAGACACTACAATAAAGAAAATTACAGGCCAATATCTTTGATGAATATTGATGCAAAAATCCTCAACAAAATATTAAGAAACTGAATCCAACAATACAGTTAAAGGATCATAGTCCATGATCGAGTGGAATTTATTTCAGGGATGCAAAGATGGTTCTATATTCACAAATCAATCAGTGTGATACACCACATTAACAAAAGGTAGGATCAAAAATCACATGATCATCTCAATAGACACAGAAAAAAGCATTTGACAAAATTCAACATCCTTTCATGATAAAAAAAAAAACAACTCATCAAAGTTGGTATCTCAACATTATAAAGGTAATTTATGACCAAATCACAGCTAACATCATACTCAGTGGTAAAAAGCTGAAAGTTTTCCTCTAAAATCAGGAACAAGACAAGGATGCCCACTCTCACAACTTCTGTTTAACCTAATATTAGAAGTTCTAGCCACGACAATCAAAAAAGAAAAAGAAATAAAAGGCATCCCAATTGGAAAGGAAGAAGTAAAACCGTCACTATTTTCAGATGACTTGATAGTTTATGTAGAAAACCCTAATGTCTCTCCAACAAACAAATACTAGAACTAATAAATGAATTCAGAAAGGTTGCAGGATATAAGATTAATATACAGATATCTGTTGCTTTTCTATACACTAATAATGAATTGTCAGAAAGAGAAAGCAAAAATAAAATCGTGTTTAAAATCACATCAACAGAATAAAATTCCTAGGAATAAACTTAACCAGTGAGGTGAAAGACATATTCTGAAAACCATAAAACAATGATGAAGGAAATTGAAGATGATACAAAGAAATGTAAAGATATTCCTGCTCTTGGATTGGAAGAATTAATATTTTTAAAATGGTTATACTACCCAAAGCAATCTATGATTTAATGCAATCCCTATCAAAATACCCATGACATTTTTCACAGAACTAGAACAAATAATCCTAAAAGAACAACAAAAGACCCTGAATTGCCAAAGCAACCTTGAGGAATAAAAGAACAAAGATGGAGGTATAACCCTCCCAGACTTCAGACTATACTCCAAAGCTACCGGAATCATAAAAGCATGGTGTTGGCACAAAAACAGACACATAGATCAAGGGAACAGAATAAAGAGGCCAGAAAATAAATTCACACACTTATGGTCAATTAATCTATGACCAAGAGGCAAGAATATACAATGGAGAAAAGACAGTCTCTTCAATAAGTGATGCTGGGAAAACTGGAAAAAGTCACACATAAAAGAATGAAATTAGAACATTTCCTCACACTATATACAAAAAACCTCAAAATGTATTAAAGACCTGAGACCATAAATGTAAGACCTGAGACCATAAATCTCCTAGAAGAAAACATAGGCAGAACTCTTTGACATATATCATAGCAATATTTTTTTAAGATTTGTCTCTTAAAGCAAAATAAATAAAAGCAAAAATAAACAAATGGGACCTAATTAAACTTAAAAGCTTTTGCACAGCAAAGAAAACCATTGGCAAACAAAAAGACAATCTATTGAATGGGAGAAAATATTTGCAAATGATATGTCTGAGAAAGAGTTAATATCCAAAATCTATAAACAGCTCATACAACTCAATATCAAACAAAGCAAAACAACCCAATTAAAAATGGGCAGAAGACTTGAATAGACATTTTTTCCAAAGAAGATATACAGATGGTCAACAGGCACATGAAAAGATGCTCAACATAGCTAATCATCAGAAAAATGCAAATCAAAACCACAATGAGATATCACCTCACTCCTGTGAGAATGGCTATTATCAATAAGTCTACAAATACCAAAAGTTCAAAAGGATGTGGAGAAAAGGGAACCTTAGGACACTGTTGTTGGAAATGTAAATTTGTGCAGCCACTATGAAAAACAATATGGAGGTTCCTCAAAAAATTAAAAATAGAACTACCATATGATCCAGCAATTCCACTGCTGGGTATATATCTGACAAAAAGGAAAATGCTAATTCAAAAAGATATGTGCATCCCAATATTCATAGCAGCATTATTTCCAATAGCCACGATATGGAAGCAACCTAAGTGTCCATGAAGAAATGATTGGATATATATACTATATATATAGTATATAGATATGGTATATATATATTATACGTATATATATGATGGAATATTACTCAATCATAAAGAAGAATGGAATTCTGCTATTTGCAATAATGTGGACAGTCCTGGAGAGTATTAAGCTTGGTGAAATAAATCATACAGAGAAAAACAAATACTCTATGTTATCACTTATATGTGGAATCTAAAAACAACGGAATGTATGTTACAAAAGAGAAACAGACTCACAGATATAGAAAACAAACCAGTGGTTACCAATGTGGAGAACGAAGTGAGGAGGGGCAAGATAGGAGTAGGGGATTAAGAGTTACAAACTATTATGTATAAAATAAAGAAGCAACAGGGATATACTGTACAGCACAGGGAATTATAGCCACTATCTTGTAATAACTTTAAATGGAGTATAATCTATAAAAATATTGGATCACTATGTTGTACCTATGAAACTAATATTATATTATAAAACAACTATATTCAATAAAAAATAAAAGATATAAAATACTATACAAGCAAGTTTTTAAGTTTGTTTTCTAAATAACAGAAACCAAGCTGTGAGACAGGTAAAAGTAGAGTGTCTCTATTAGAAATAAGTAAAAGTGAAGATCTTAACCCTCAGAGGGTCCCTCTGTCCTGCTTCAGGGTTTCAAGATGTTGGGGCTCCTTAAAGGGAAGAAAATCGTCCCAACAGATGCCAAGATACCTTCCAGCTCAGTACGGCCAATGCCTCTGACTGCAGGTGAAAATATTTAAACAACCCTGACATTCTCTGCCTTTCACTAAACATCTCAATACTTGAAAGTTTCACTGGTAAATTGTAATTGATTTAATTGTTTATTGTGCTTAAGGCAATCCTGTATTTTCATTTCAGATATTCATCTTTCAAAAATTATTCTGAATGGCAATTAATATTTTTCCATACTAGGGCCAAGCTCTAATCATAAACTGAAATGCACCTTCATACATTCTGGCAAGTTCCCAAATACAATACTAATTTGATTAGGTATTTACACTGACAAGTGGAGTTTTCAATACATAGAGGATTAAAGTCCTACCGAGATCAGTCAGTCTCCACCTCTCTGTCTCGCTCATTTTCGACCTGAACACAATGTTCTCCTTTAGAATAAATCAACGACCTCAAGGAAGATATGCTCCTCCCCCTTGTGTAACTTTAGGCGAGTCTCCCAGACTCCCTAGGCCTCAGTTTTCTGGTTGGTAATATTGATTTGAGAGGGGGGTACTAAATACTCCTCAGCATTAATAACCTGAATCATATGACTAGTTAAAACAAAAAGTCAGCTTTGAAAGAGCCAGTTTTAATCAGTATCTTATAGTTTTTTGAGCACAGGTCTTTTCCCTCCTTAGATAGGTTTATTCCTAGGTATTTTATTCTTTTTGTTGCAGTGGTAAATGGGATTGTTTCCTTGATTTCTCTTTCTGATCTTTCGTTGTTAGTATATAGGAATGCAAGAGATTTCTGTGCATTAATTTTGTATCCTGCAACTTTACCAAATTCATTGATTAACTCTAGTAGTTTTCTGGTGGCATCTTTAGGATTTTCCATGTGTAGTATCATGTCATCTGCAAACAGCGACAGTTTTACTTCTTCTTTCC
>NC_041220.1:58481523-58532238 GCF_002837175.3 Physeter macrocephalus
TATGTATAGTATCATGTCATCTGCAGACAGTGACAGTTTTACTTCTTCTTTTCCAATTTGTGTTCCTTTTATTTCTTTTTCTTCTCTGATTGCTGTGGCTAGGACTTCCAAAACTATGTTGAATAATAGTGGCAAGAGTGGACACCCTTGTCTTATTCCTGAACTTAGAGGAAATGCTTTCAGCTTTTCACCATTGTGAATGATGTTTGCTGTGGGTTTGTCATATTGGGCTTTATTATATTGAGGTAAGTTCCATCTATGCCCACTTTCTGGAGAGTTTTTATCATAAATGGGTATTGAATTTTGTCAAAAGTTTTTCTTCATCTATTGAGATGATCGTATAGTTTTTATTATTTAATTTGTTAATATTGTGTATCATATTAATTTGTGTATATTGAAGAATCCTTGCATCCCTGGGAAAAATCTCACTTGATCATAGTGTATGATGCTTTTAATGTGTTGTTGGATTCTGTTTGCTAGTATTTTGTTGAGAATTTTCATATCTATGTTCAACAGTGATATTGGCCTGTAATTTTCTTTTTTTGTGATATCTTTTACTGGTTTTGGTATCAAGGTGATGGTGGCCTCATAGAATGAGTTTTGGAGTGTTGCACCTTCTGCAATATTTTGGAAGAGTTTGAGAAGGTGTTAACTCTTCTCTATATGTTTGATAGCATTCACCTGTGACACCATTTGGTCCTGGACTTTTGTTTGTTGGAAGATTTTTAATTACAGTTTCAAATTCATTACTTGTGCTTGGTCTGTTTAAATTTTCTATTTCTTCCTGGTTCAGTCTTGGAAGGTTGTACTTTTCTAAGAATTTGTCCATTGCTTCCAGGTTGTCCATTTTACTGGCATATAGTTGCTTGTAGTAGTCTCTTATGATTCTTTTTATTTCTGCAGTATCAGTTGTGATTTCTCCTTTTTCATTTCTAATTTTACTGATTTGAATCCTCTCCCTTTTTTCTTGATGTGTCTGGCTAAAGGTTTATCAGTTTTGTTCATCTTCTCAAAGAACCAGCTTTTAGTTTCATTGATTTTTGCTATTGTTATCTTCGTTTCTATTTCATTTATTTCTGCTCTGATTTTTATGATTTATTTCCTTCTACTAATTTTGGGTTTTCTTTGTTCTTCTTTCTCTAGCTGATTTAGGTGTAAAGTTGGGTTGTTTATTTGAGATTTTTCTTGTTTCTAGAGGTAGGATTGAATTGGCATAAACTTCCCTCTTAGGACTGCTTTTGCTGCATACATAGGTTTTGGGTCATTGCGTTTTCATTGTCATTTGTTTCTATGCATTTTTTAATTTCCTTTTTAATTCCTTCAGTGATCTCTTGGTTATTTATTAGCTTATTGTTTAGCGTCCATGTGTTTGTGTTTTTTACAGTTTTTTTCCTGTAATGGATTTCTAACCTCATAGTGTTGTGGTCAGAAAAGATGCTTGATATGATTTCATTTTTCTTAAATTTACCAAGGCTTGATTTGTGACCCAAGATGTGATCTATCCCAGAGAATGTTCCGTGTGCACTTGAGAAGAAATGACAGAGACAGATGGAGAGATATACCATGTTCTTTGATTGGAAGAATCAATATTGTGAAGATGACTATAGTACCCATAACAATCTACAGATTCAATGCAATCTCTATCAAATTACCAATGGCATTTTTCACAGAATTAAAACAAAAAATTTTATAATTTATATGGAAACACAAAAGACCCCAAATAGCCGAAGCAATCTTGAGAAAGAAAAATGGAGCTGGGGGAATTAGGGTCCCTTACTTCAGACTATACTACAAAGGTACAGTCATCAAGACAGTATGGTATTGGCACAAAAACAGAAATATAGATCAGTAGAACAGGATAGAAAGCCCAAAGATAAACCCACACACTTATGGTCACCTAATCTATGACAAAGGATGCAAGAACATATAATGGAGAAAAGACAGTCTCTTCAATAAGTGGTGCTGGGAAAACTGGTCAGCTACTTGTAAAAGAATGAACTTAAAACACTCCCTAACACCATACACAAAAATAAACTCAAAATGGATTAAAAGCCATTTTGGTTTTACACTATAAGACCAGACACTATAAAACTCTTAGAGGAAAACATAGGCAGAACACTCCATGACATAAATCACAGGAAGATCCTTTTTGACCCACCTCCTAAAGAAATGGAAATAAAAACAAAAATAAACAAATGGGACCTAATTAAACTCAAAAGCTTTTCCACAGCAAAGAAAACCATAAATGAGACAAAAAAGACAACCCTCAGAATGGGAGAAAATATTTGCAAACAAAGCAACTGACAAGGGATTAATATCTAATATATACAAACAACTCATGCAGCTGAATATCAAAAAACAACAACAACACAATCAAAAAATGGGTGGAAGGCCTCAATAGACATTGCTCCAAAGAAGACATAGAGACAGCCAAGAGGCACATGAAAAGATGCTCAACATCACTAATTATTAGAGAAACGCAGATCAAAACTATATATCACACCACTCAGAATGGCCATCATGAAAAAATCCACAAACGCTAAATGCTGGAGAGGGTGTGAAGAAAAGGGAACTCTTTTGCACGGTTGGTGGGAACGTAAGTTGATATAGCCACTATGGGGAACAGTATGCAGGTTCCTTAAAAAACTAAAAATAGAACTACCATATGACCAAGCAATCCCACTACTGGTCATATGCCCAGAGAAAACCATAATTCAAAAAGACACATGCACCCCAATGTTCATTGCAGCACTATTTACAATAGCCAGGACATGGAAACAACCTAAATGTCCATCGACAGAGGAATTGATAAAGAAGATGTGGTACATATATACAACAGAATATTAGCCATAAAAGGGAACGAAATTGGGTCATTTGTAGAGATGTGGATGGACCTAGAGTCTGTCATACAGAGGAAAGTAAGTAAGAAAGAGAAAAACAATATCGTATATTAATGCATATATGTGGGTTCTAGAAATATGGTATAGATGAACCTCTTTGCAGGGCAGGAATAGAAATGCAGAGATAGAGAGCAGACATTTGGACATGGAGGGTCATGGAATGAATTGGGAAATTGGGATTGAGGTATGTATACTGCCATGTATAAAACAGATAGCTATTGGGAACCTGCTGTACAGTGCAGGGAGCTCAGCTCGGTGCTCTGTGGTGACCTAGATGGGTGCGAGGGAGGTCCAAGAGCGAGGGGATATATGTATACGTATAGCTGATTCACTTCATTGTACAGCAGAAACTAACACAAAATTGTAAAGCAACTATACCCCAATTGAAAGAAAGAAAGAGAAAGAAAGAAAAAAAGAAAGAAAGAAAGAAAGAAAGAGAAAGAAAGAGACATCTTAATGCAGGCAATTAAGTACCTGGCAAAAAAAAAAAAAAAAGGATAGCCTGTAGTTCATCACATCACACCATCCCCTAAACTCTCAATCCTAACCAGGAGCTCTAACTCCAATTGTAGAAAGAGATTGTTCTCAATAGTCCTGTCTGAATATCTGGCCCTTATTTCTCTGACATGTCTTATTTCCTTTTTGCTTCTCAGATCTTCTTTAAAAGGCAGTTCCAGTTTGGTCTATTGTTATTGAACATGTTTCATAGAACCCGCTTACGCAGGGTTCATCTGTATGAAAGGGGTCTAGGATGAGCTGCCCTTCCCTCTGTGCTTTTAGGCATTATGTTCTAGCCACATTGTTAACCATCAATATTGCCTATGATACTGGTGATATAAAAAGATACACTCCAAGGTAAGCTCAGGTAACCAGAATTAGTAGAATGGGTATAAAATTCTGATAGGAATAGTTTAAATCATGATCATGTTCATTGCTCAGGACTATTGAGAGACAATTCTCTTGTGGGCATATCTTGTGGTAAGTACTGATGTCCTTCGTTCTAGACTACCTTTTCAAGGAATTTTTATAGAGAACAGTCTAGACAGATAGGGCAGTGGGCAGATTTATTTTCTGAGCAGTATAACATCTCTTTCCAGGGCAGAGTTTGGAGAGGCTTGGCTGCAGCCCATTGGAGGTCCCTGATTGTGACTCTGCTCCTCCGCATTAGCGCCAACTACTTTGACCCTCCACGGCACCCCCGAGGGACCTGGGGTGCATAAAGTACTCCCACAGATGTGAAGTCCATACTGTTTTGCTTTACTAGGTGTTGTTTTTCTCAGAAACAAAAGCTTCTGCCAGCATCTGTGAAACTGTGGCCGGCTAACCCCTCAGCCTGCAAGTAGTCTGCAGGAATCTCAGCCCTTCAGTTTTTCACAAGGGCATCGTCACTGTCCGTGCTGTCATCCCGTGCATCCTTCTGTTCCAACTGAGGGGTCATCAAGTCTCTCCTCAGGTAACGCTGAAATGGCTTGAACATCAAGCCTTCAGTAACTCTCCAGAAGCCAGAGAACTCTATGAGTTTGAATAGCAGTACAAATTGCATTTCATGGAATCAAAAATTATAAGTGTTTATTTAGATAAGAAAATCTGGGGAAAAATTATGAATAAGTTTAAGACTTCTCCAAATCTGCATAAATACATTTTTTACTAGAGCCTGCTGTTCTCTGGGGCAGCAATGGAAAAACAAACCTAGAAACATTTTACACATGGTAAAAAATAAAAGCCATACACAAAATACTATCAAGTGAAGATAACGAATATAAAAAGAAAACATTCCTGAAAAGAGTTTAAACATCATTTCTTGTTGGTGCTATAAGCAACTAAAAATGGTGAAGAAGGAGAGAATTATGGAGATTTAATGCATTAACTTCTTATAGCTTTGGAACTTCCCTAGTGTATGCTGTAAATAATTAGAAACTGAAATATAAGTGTTTTACATAGTACTTCAGTTTAAGTGGTACTATGAGACAGCTGTTATTTTGCACAACTGCAAATTAAGGGTAAGATGCAGGAGAGAAGACTCAATAATATGGAATTCTGTTCTGGAACACAGTATTAACATATTTTCAACTAGACTTCCATGCTTAAGTAGGATTGGCTTTGCCCTGAATTTCTCAGGTGAATAAATTATATATCATTTTATTTGCTTTAAGCAGTTCTTTGTAATTAAGCCATAGTTCAAAAAGTAATCTGCATATGCTGCCTCAGAGAAAAAAGTAACATGACATGCTGAACAAGAACACTCGGCTCTGTAAAGGCTCTTTTCATACAACAAAAATAGACAATAGTCAGCAAAATGGAGACAGAAACTGTGTTTGTCTCTAGTACCTAATAAGATTGTTTGCATTTAGTAGACATTTATTAAACATTCACTAAGTAAATTAACCTAAATAGGTTTATTTTCATTGAATATTTTAATTACAAAAACCTTGTACTAAAAGGGATTTAAAAAATCAATGATCTGGACTTGCTATTCAACTAAGAAAAATATCCATTGGAAAATTAGCTGAAATCTCTTATTTCAAAAACTGTTTGGAATAAACATGTAATAACCTCACAGCTTATATGGTACGATGATGATTTTTAAAGAAAAATTTGCTTGTAAACTCCAATGCATAAAGTGTTTTATGTTTCATTAAAGAGGGTAAAAGAGAAAAAGGATTTAACCTAAACGGTTTTGTTTTTATTTTTTGGTAAAGTGAGCACCTCTATAGGGAATATGATTCTAAAAATAATTTCTATTTTTAGAACTATTTTTCTAATCTCCAGAAAAATGCTTACACACCATTTTTCTGGAGATTAGAATGCTTCTTATTATAATTCTTAAATACAAAGTTTCTAATCAAGGTGCCACAACAGAATGATAGCTAATTCTTTAACTTCCCATACCTGGTGAAGAAAGATCATTGAACCAGGAGAAAACTGGCATGGACACCTGCTCCAGGTAAAGATATCACATGGGCAGGAATTCCCTGTTTGGCTATGCATGAAAGCAATTCTTTTCAATATAGATTTCCAGCTCTCAACTCAAGCAACTGATTTAGCACTTCTGATATGTACTTTGGAATCTGTAATTTAAACATTTCTTTGGGTGATTCTGATGCTCTGATAAGTCTGAGAGCTGTTCACATAGGTCATAGAAACTGAGCAGGAAAACAGAACAGTAGAGAAACCACATCAAGTTTTGGAATGAGAATTAGGAAGCTGCAGAGAAGTGGGTCAGACCTGGGAGTGCTCTGTGTCCAAGAGTTAAGAGAGAAGTGAAGTCACAGACTCAAGCTGGAGATCTGAGTAGGATAGTGTGTTAGGACCAGGAAGACAGTCCGCTGGATGTGTGGGTCTGTAGGCAGTTGAAGGGGGCAAGCAGTGCTGCCAACATAAAGTCTATTATCTAATGCTCTGAATTCAGAGATGATATCATTTTAAAGAAAACCTTTAACTTTTCTGTAGAAAAAATAAATACTGTCACATTAAACAGACCCATAAATTTGAAGGGATTTGTGTTTCAGAAACACAAATTAAAATTTGGGCAGTGCAATTTATGACTGAAGAATGAGGGTAGAGTTATGAAATGTTAGGCACGGGAAAGAGATGTGAGCAGTTAACTGAGTTAACTTGAAATATTAACTTGGAAGAAAGGGGGTTTAGAAATGAGGTACTTGACAAAAACCAAGCTAACTGGTTTTCCCACTCTGTAAACTAAAATAAATCATTACTTCTCCACATCAAGGAAGGTGTACACCCCCTAAAAATCTGAAATCAGACTGTTTCATGGTTAAGCTTTCAGGTGTAGGACTCAGGCTTGGGTTTCGTCACTTAGCAGCTGTGTGAGCATGGGCATGTCAGTTAATCTTGATAAGCCCCAATGTCCTCATATGTAAAATTAGATGACAGGTGATAATATCAGCAACTATTTCAAGTGATTATTATGGTTATGTGAAATAATGTATTGTTTTACTAAATAACTTAGTATACATCCACATTACAAGTTCAGCATTTTGGTGAACCACAGCATTTTGGTTACCTGATTTTCATGAATATATTAGCTCAAAGTTTCTTTTTTATGTAGTAGTGAGGAAAAGGCCCCAGATGTTAACATTTATGCTCTCCATAGGACCCCAGGATGCTAGAGCTGGAATTGGTTTTGGGGGCTCTAGTCAAACTCCCTCATTTTACAGTAGAAACTTAGAGATCAAATGGGTATGAACTACATCTTTCTACTGATGTCTAGAAATTGCTGAATTGAATTTTGTCTTACAGTATTTTACCATTTTTATCTTTGATGAAACTTAAGTAATATGTGTTCATTGTAAATAAATCGAACAACACTATAGAGGAAATTAAGTCTCCTTTTCCTTTGACCTTCCAAGCTCAATCTTCTCCACAGAAGTAACTCCTTGATAGGTATGTCCTCCCAGACCTTTTTAATGTGCCTACAAATCCTTTCCTACATGAATGTCAGGCTCTCAGCAACATACAGAACTCTCAGAAATTAGTTTCAAGGCTTCCAGAAAGTTAAACAGCCAGGACTGGTCTCCAAATTTCCTGATTCTCAATCTAGTGCTTTTTCACCACACCATGATTCTTCGTGTCCTTGTAGATCATCTCGCTTTGTTCTAAATGTTCTTCTGTTATTTTCCTTAACATCAACCACTTTTCTCTACTTTGCTCTGGTCTCTAATTGGTTCCTTCTTATAAAACACATCACTCTAGAAAATTAGCAGCAGGGGCTATAATAGGTATTGAAAATTGACTTGACTTTAATAACCAAAAAAGTGCTATTATTAACTGTAAAACTACAAGCATCTCATCTTCTCTGATACCAGTTTCCTCATGTTAAAAATGAATAATAGGGAGTCATTATTCCTACTACTTACTTCTTACTCTGTTATTGTGACAACTAAATAAACATTGTTTCATACAATAAATAAAAATATTTAATCAATACAGTGTTTAAGGATGGACTTTCCTTGAAGTATTCATTGCCTAACATTATTATTAGGCCTATAGCATGGTCTAGAAAAAAATTTCTCCATGTCGCTCTTAAGTTACAGATCAACATGCCCTTAGAGCTCTTCCCACATCCAGCAGCCTCTTCTCTGTTTTTATTATTATTATTCCAAAGCAACTGCATTGGTCTCAAGCCCCATACTGGTTCCTTCTTATCTCCAAGAACTCAGAATGTTGGAGCACCCTGGAACTAAGTTCTCAGACCTCTTATCTATAATCATTCCTCTAGTGATGTCACTCAATCTCACCACTATAAACACTATATACATTCTGATGGCTTCCAAATTCCTATCTCCAGCCTAGACTTTCCACTGAACTCCAGACTCAAGTGTTGCAACTGCCCATTTGACACCACCACTTAGATGTGTAATTGGCATCTTTATTCCACAAGTCCAAACATCTAAAACTCAACTCTGACCTGCTCATCTCTGTGTTCCCCATAATTGTATTCTTCTAGTTGCTCAAGTTTTAAACTTTGGAATCGTTTTTTACTCTCTCTTCCTCTCAAAACCCCACACATCCAGTTGGCTCTATTTTCAAAATGCACCCAGAATCTAAACACTTCCCTCCAACCTCATTACTAATACCCTCGTCTGTGCCACAATTATGTCTGTCCTACAATGGTCCACTCATCTTCACTTTCCCTGCTCCCACCTCAAATCTATTCTCAGGTATTTAAGGAGCTTCAGAATCTAGACCCTCTCTGCCTTCCCAGCCTAATTTCCAACCTCCTTTCCCTGAATTCCAGGCAGACTGACTCTAGCTTTGTGCTTTCCACTCTTCTCTTTAAGGGGTAGTACAATACAGAACTTAAGAGGATTCAGAGCTGGAAGACCTGGGTGTGAATAGTATTTCCACCACACACCAGCTGTGTACACAGAAGCCACTGAACCCTCTTGGTTTCAAATTACTTTAAAAATTAGAATAACAATACTACTTGTTCTTTTAAGTTGCTACAAAATCAGATTAGATATAAAAAAGCATTTAAAAAATTGTGCTATAAAAATACTTAGTATTCTTATAATCTAATCCTTCCTATCTACCTAAAACCCAGTTCCACTTCTTTGTAAAGCAGTCCAAAGGTGAACTAGTGAAAGAGTCTCTTCCTTTTCAAGTCCTATCTTCCATATCAACTTATATTATTTTCCTGAACAAGTATTTCAATATTTTAATGCTGTTTAACTTATCACAAGTTTATAGTGTCTTATGTGAAGTTGACCTTACTTCTGCATTGTTTTTATTACAATCATCTGTATACTTTTTTCTACTACTCCCTACCAGACTATAGTCTCTTTGCAGGATATGACACTCTCCACAAAATAGTCTTTAATTCCTCATATATTCCGCAGGTACCTACTAAAAGGAAATGAATATGTTTTTGTGGCTGTTTGATATGATAAACAGGAATCGCTTTAACACCTCATGAACAAAACTCATCCTTCGCGTATTGAAAGAACTATCTATTATGGCCCTAGAGTCCAAAAATGGGTTAAGCTGTGGCATAATGGTTTTTTAATAAAAACATAACTTTAAACTCTGGTCACAAGCATAATCTCCATAAGGAGAAACAGTTACCAAATTGTATGCTTATAATTTTTAAACTTTTTTGAGGCCACTGTGTCAAAAATCGAAACTCAAATAGCTTCAAGAAAAATAAGCAAGCTGTCAGAATCTCTTGAGCTGGTTTCACTTCACAAGTTTTAGTTGCAAACAATTACTGGAATAAATGTTTACTGATTTCTTTACTACACTGATGCAGAAGATATAAAACAGGTTTAAAGAAAACTCAATGTTAGGAAACTAAATTTTGGAAACGATTTTGATTTCTCGGTGAAACAGTTCCACGGATATGACACTGAACCAGAAAGACAAAATGGAGAAATGAAGAAGCTGATAAAAGGAGCCTGAGTCTACTGTCCTGTAAAATTACTGTACTGAGATACAGACCTAATTCAAAAAATTAACTTACAATTTTTTAAAAATTGGCTTCTGTCACAATTATTCTTTCATGAATAAGCCTGAAGAAATTTCAGTAATTAATCCAGAACTAATTAAATATATCTTATTTTCTTTCTTATAATTAAAATAATTCCCTGATTTTCACCTAAATTGGCTGGCTGTCCACCATAAATTCACCATGCATTCCACATGCTGGATTTTTTTAAAATTCTGTATTTCCTTTATTTCTTCAATTGGAGCAGCAGTATGAGACAAGCTGTTAAAAGCCCAGACTTTGGAGTCAAGCCACCTTTGTTCAAATCCTGGCCCTACTACATATTAGCTTTGTGACTAAGGACAAATTACTTAACCACTCTGTGCCTCAGTTTCCTCAGTTAAATAAATATTGTAAGAGAACCTACCTCATATGATTTTTAAGTATATTAGAATTAATATTTTAATTAATATATTAAAATAACCTGGCACATAGTAAGTTCTGCATTTACTGCTATTAATTTTAATTAACTATAGGAGTTAGCAAACATTTTCTTAGAGAGTAAATAATTTAGGTTTGCAAGAAGGCTTGCAGCTCTAGTGGTTGCAACTACTCAACTCCACAGTCGTAGCGTGAAAGCAGCCATAGACAAGATGTAAAAGAAATGGATTGTGTTCCAATAAAACATTTTTTTAATAAAACTTTTATTTACAAAAACAAGTCAGCAGTTTTCTGATTCCTGGACCATAATGTTTAGAAAACTGCTCCTATCCTAGAAATGAGCTGTGGCATTATTATTCTAAAAATACAAGCAGAATTATTCTTAGACTATAACGTGGGTACCTGCCTCACTGGACATCTGTGGGATCTCTCATTGGTGAGCGACTGAGGAATGAGTCATAAAAGCAACTGATGATGCTTTTAGAAAATAGATTAGGAATCATAAAATTGGTTTTAACACATTTAGATACTATCTTCATTTCAGCTCCTAATCCTAAATGTTTCTAATATTTATCACTCATAATTATTCCATGACTCCTTCAAAGTTGTATTTGATGCTAATTTTAACCAACTCTCACCTCTATAAAAGTAGGTGTGTGGGTGTTTAATCTAGGGAGGGAGGGGGTGCAAGCAGTGTTTGGCAGTGAACAGGAAGACAACAGGGAGAAGATGACAAGGTGGATATGGCCCAGAAGATAAGAACTAAATGGAGTTTGGAAAGTCACATTAAACAGAAGAATTCAGTACATCAAATCCTTTGTGAAATCAGACATATAATACAGGGCAGAAGGAAAGTTTTAAACAATGAAAGAGATTTAAACAATGAAAAAGTCTTCATTTAGCAATGTAGTTACCATTTCCCATGCTTTTTATTCCTTTGAGTAGATTCAGATCTTCATCTCTTGTCATTTTCCATCTACTTGGAGGACTTTTATTTTCATCCAGTTTTATTGAGGTACAATTGACATATAGCACTATATAAGTTTAAGGTGTTCAGCATAATGATTTGACTTACATCATAAAATGTTTATCACAATATGAACATCCATCATCTCATATAGATACAAAATTAAATAGAAAAAATATATTTTTCCTTGTGATGAGACCTTTCTTAACTCTCTTAACAACTTTCATATATAATATACAGCAGTATTAATTATACTTACCTTGTTATACATTACATCCTTAGTACTTATTTATGTTCTAACTGGAAATTTGTACTTTTTTTTTTTCTCTCTTGTGTCTCGTTTATTCTCCTAAGTATAATGTTTGTGGAATCTATCCACATTGTTCTATGCATTGTGGGGCATTTCTTCTCATCTATGTGTAGTATCGAATCATGTGAATATACTACAATTTATCTTTCTTCTGTTAATGGCATTTGTTTTGTTTCCAGTTTGAACTATTACAAATAGTGTTTTTATGAAATGAACGTTATTGTATATGCCTTTTGGTAAACCTATATAAGCATTTGTGTTGGGCACATATCTAGGAGTAGGATTGCTGAGTTATGGGGTGTGTGTATGGTCACCCTCAGTAGATATTGCTAAGTGGGTTCCAAAGTGATTATATCTTATCAGCATTGTATGAGAATTTCAGTGGCTCCACATTCTCACATTCAGTATTGTCTTTTTCTTTTTAGTCCTTCTAGTAAGTGTGGGTTTACTTCATATTTTCTTGACTACTAATGACATTTATGTTTATATCTTCCTTTCTAATCTTTATGTCTTTTATTTTTCTTGCTTTAGTGCACTAGCCAGGAGCTCCAGTAAAATCTGAATAGAAGTGGTTATAGTGGGCATCCTTGCCTCATTCCCAATGTTAGAGGAAAAGGATTCAACAGTTCCCTATTAGATATATTTGCTATAGATTTTTTGTAGGTAATGTATATTAAATTAAGGAAATTCCATTATATTCTTAGCAAACTTAAGTTTGCTAAGTTTTTAGTCATGATGATTTTTTTTTCACATATTGAAATGATCGTATGATTTTTCTTCAGTTCCCCAGAAAATTTTGTGTAAAATTAGAAAATTGGTGGGTTTCTTTCCTTAAATATTTTGTAGAATTCATTGTACCTTTTGACTGCCTTCATCCAATTCCACTTCCCCCTACACCTCGCCTCTGGTTACCACAAATCTGATCTCTCTTTCTATGAGTTTATTTGTTTTTGAAGTATAACTGACCTATAACACTATGTTCTTTCCTGGTATACAACCAAGTGATTAGATTTTTCTATACATTTCAAATTGATCACCACAATAAGTCTGCTTACAAGCTGTCACTATACAATGGTATTACATAATTATTGAATATATACCTCATGCTGTATATTTCATACCTGTGACTCATTTATTTTGCAACTGGAATTCTGTACCTCTTAATTTCCCTCACCTATTTCTTTCCTCCCCTCACACCCCCTCCCCTCTGGCAACCACTTGTCTGTTCTCTGTATCTATAACTATGTTTCTGTTTTATTGTTTGTCCACTTGTTTTTTAGGTTCCACAGAGAAGTGAAATCATGCATCATTTGTCTTTCACTGTCTGACATTTCACTTATCCCTCAAGGTCCATCCTTGTTGCAAATGGAAAGATTTCATTCCTTTTTATGGCTGAGTAACATTCCATTGTATGTGAAGGACTTCTTTTAACATTTTTTGTAGGGTCAGTTGGATAGCGATAAATTAATTCAGCTTTTGTAGGTTTGAAAAAGTATTTTGCCTTCATTTCTTGACAGATATTTTTACTAGGTAAAGAATTCTAAGTTTACACTGTTTTTCTTTCAGTATTTTGAAGATGTTGCTCTACTATCTACTAGATTACATTGCTTACAATGAGAAATCTGCTGTCATTCTTATCCTTGCTCCTTCTTATATACAGTTGACCCTTGAACAACACAGGTTTGAAGTGCCAGGATCCACTTATGCATGGATTTTTTTCAATAAACATAGTACCTGCATTTTCGTTTTACAGATCTTTAAATTAACTAAGTGTCAAGGAAAATTTGTGTTCAATTAGAGATCACAATATGTGGAATCAAAAAACTAGGATTTGAGTCTTGATTCTATCCAAAATGATTCAGCTTCCTTCCTTTGGGTGAGTTATTTATCAATTCCTTTGTTTTTGAGGAACAGATAGCAGTACTCAGCTGTTCAACTGTTTGGGGTCAGTGCCCTTACCCCCAAGTTGTTCAAGGGTAAACTGTAATTCCTTTGTATGTTCCTCTGTCATGTATTCTTTACTCTGGCTTCTTTAATATCTTCTCTTTATCTCTGGATTTAAGAAATATTATGTGACATAGTGCAGATTTTTTCGTGCTTTTTGTACGTGGGATTTATTTAGATTATTGCATTTACACATTTACTGTTTTCATCAGATTTAGAAATTTTCAGGTATTATTTCTTCAGATAGTTTTCTAGGCTTTGTTCTCTCCCACCCCACCCCCATTTATCTCTTCTCCTTCAGCAACTCCAGTTACTTGCACACTAAGCCACTTAACATTGTCCCACAGCTCACTGATACTCTATTGTGCTTTAGAGTCTCTTTTCTCTTTGTGTTCCATCTTGCATAGTTTCTTGTATTGTGTTCAAGTTTACTAATCTTTTCTCCTGCGAGACATACAATCTGTTGGTAATACCATTCAGTATATTTTAAATTTCAAATGTTGGATATTTCATTTCTAGAAATTTGATTCGGGTCTTTTTTAATATTCTTCATGTCTAAAAATTATTTTTTAAATCTTTCTTCTAGCTTATTGATCATATGAAATAACATTATAATAATTAGTTTAATGTCTTTGTTTACTAGTTCCATCATCTGTATCATTTCTGAGACACTTTTATTTGACTGATTTTCCTCCTCATTGTGAATTATATTTTTGTAGTTCTTTGCAAGTCCAGTTGGATTTTGAGTTACTTTATTATAAATACATTACAACATTACATAAAGTTTGGGGAAATTGAAAAAGCAAAGTGATTTATAAGCTTTCCATGCTAATAACTCTCATTTTTATGTTTTCTTATCTACACTTCATCCACATCCATCTATATTTTACATACTTTACATAATAGAACTATCATTATTATTGCCCACAAACATTCAGACATAACAAAGGGGGGAAGTATACATAAATATAGCATTCTTTAAAAAAACCTCTCAAGTTCTTACTAGTCTTTATTTTTTACATGCTTATCCCATTTTTACAGTTGTACTGAAAGCATATAGTCAACTAATATTTCCATACTGTCATTTTGTATTATAAAAATATTTAATATCCCTACATAGTCTTTGTCATTAATTTTTCCTATTAAATATATTAAGGCTTGAAAAATTACAAAGTACTTTATGCTTATCTTACATATAAAACAATTCAATTATATGAAAGAAAAAATTATATAGTCTCTACACCCTATGCCTATTCCATTTCCTCAGGTAACAAATATTAACAACTTGGTATGTGTTCTTCCATACCTTTTTCTATTTTTCTCTGTTTTTCATATGTAAACAATATATAGACAAAATATGTAAATTTTGTGGATTTTTTTGAAGCTTGCTTTTATTTTTCATTCATTAAATCATGAATATAGAGAATTAGTTAAAGCATATATGTGTTGATTTAGAGAGTTGAATCAACACATATATGCTTTAATTCTTTTCAATATCTTCATTTTATTTTTTACTAAGGATATAACATATTTTAGTCAACCATTTTCCTAATGTTAGACATTCTCATTGTTTCCATATTTTTTTCTTTTTTTGCATTTTTTTTTTTTTTTTTTTATGCGGGCCCCTCACTGCTGTGGCCTCTCCCATTGCGGAGCACAGGCTCCGGATGCTCAGGCTCAGCGGCCATGTCTCACGGGCCCAGCCACTCTGCAGCATGTGGGATCCTCCTGGACCGGGGCACGAACCCGTGTCCCCTGCATCAGCAGGCGGACTCCCAACGACTGCGCCACCAGGGAAGCCCCTTTTTTTGCCTCTTAAAACAATGCTGCAACACTGATTTGATGCCAGAGGCAATGCTGATTGAATTTTAACTTGTTGGTTGCTGGATATCTTTATATTCCTATAAATACTCTTGAGTTTTATTCTGGGAAGCAGTTAAATTACTTGGATCTTTTCTGATCTTTTTTTCAAGCTTTGTTAGGTAGGACCAGAGCAGTGTTTAGGCTAGAGCTATTCCCAATACTGTGGAAAAACTCTTCTCAGATTCTATCTGATGTCCAGTAAATTATGAGGTTTTTTCCACTCTCCTGGGTGACAACAGAACATTCTTACCAGCTCTGTGTGAGCTCCAAGGATTTTTCCCTCTTATCCTTTAGGGTAGTTATTTCCTTACACGTATGCACTAATCACTAGTCTGCTGAGTATTCGGGTTGGACATTGCTGGGAATTCTCTGCAGGTCTCCAAAGTTCTCTCCATGCAGCTCTCTCCTCTCTGGTACTTTGCCCCATAAACTCTAGCTGCTCTGTATTCTGGACTCCCAGCTCCATCTCCTCAACAGGGAAACTTCTGGTCTCTGCCTGGATTCTCCAACCCTGTTGTATACATAGTAACCTGGGGCAGTCATAGGGCTCACCTCATTTATTTCCTATTTCCCAACGACCACTCTCCTTTGTTGCCTGATCCCCAATGTCTTGGGAACTATTGTTCCTTACATTTTGTACAGTTTCAGGCACAGTGATAATCTGGTCCCTGTTACTCCATCCTGGCCAGAAGCAGAATTTTACACAGCTTGAATTTAGCAAGATTTTAGTCAGTCCCATATCAAGAAATATTATCATTAAATTTGGATCAAATTTTATTTAAGTAGTGAACACTCATTTAGAAAACCTTACTAAAAAAGCACTTTAAAACTTATTATCATCCTATGGAAGTTTATAAGACTATCAAGTGATAGTCTCACTCAAAAACTCAGTACTAGCTTACATGCTCACTAATGACTTAAAATGACAAATACAATTTGGAGTTAAAAGAAAGAATGAAGTTGAGGGAAACGGCTACCATCTTAAAGACGAAATCTCTAAAACTTTCTTTTAAAGAAGAAAAATCTCTATAACCACAACCCAGATCAAGGCTGACTAAGAATGACTGAGCATAATGCAGAGGCACCAATACAAGGAATGCAAAAGAGCTACCCAGACTAGGAGTACCCAGACTAGGAGCTACCCAGACTAGGAGTACCCAGACTAGGAGCTACCCAAAAGCAAAGTGGTAAAGTAGGCTAGGGGTGTCCTCAGAGCTGCTTTCTCCACCTTCTTATTTTCTGTATTCCTAGTATGTTTATGAAACAGGTCTGATCTTTCACATTAATGATTTTCATGTTAATGACTTAACATTTACCCAGAAAAGCGTATTTGTGTTTTAAAAGAAAAGAGGCATAGAAAGAACAGTGCTTAATTCAAAGCAATCATTAACAGCATATTTTCAGGAAACAATAACGAATCAGTGAATGACACAGTGTATGGCAGTGACCTTTCTAATCTACCTCTTTTCATATACAGAAGTCACCACCACCAACTCCATCGATTTGCATAATCTCCTCCAAAATAGGTTAAGCATGATAACTGGGATTGGTTAGGACTTCAAAATATTATAGTGCCTCTAATATGAGGAGTTTGAGGTTATAATCTCTAAAAGTACATTCAGAGCTTCATTTCTATGACTTAATAAGATTTCATTTGAGGTCCTGTAACTAAAGAGGCAATACAGGAAATTTTGAATGAGTAAATGTTAATTGAGGTTAAAATTGTACTATTAAAACTTTGAATAGTCATGTGAGAAGAGGTTAAAGAAGTTATTCTTATTTTAAATAAAAAAGATAAAACTTTATTAATTTTTTTAAAAATTGAAGATATCGAATGATGGTGGGTTGCTACTCTATTTTTTCAAAATTAGTAAAACAGGTACATTAAATATCAAAAGAGGTAGAAACACATTCCCAATCTACCTCACTGGAAAGTTTAAGAAAAGAATAATCCTTCAAGGTTAGAGTAATCAAATTTGCCTAAAGGCAGCAAGTCAGTGCAGATAACTTGCATACTGCTTCATTCAAGCAGTGCATCTTTCCCTTGAAAATCACAATGGCTAGTTTGACTTACACATGGATGTTCTTCCCCTGTGAAATCTGAATTGAATACTTTCAAGTGAAGGGTATAAAAATGTTTACATTTACAATGAAGTTGTCACACAAAATTCATGAAACTCCTGGAGTTCTTGTGCATAGCTATCCTGAAAGGTCAGATAAAACAAATGGTGCCTCGATCATTATGAAATTACCAATTAACCAAAGTAGACATATGGTATATTCTTATAGAAGACCTATGGCTATATTTAATAAACAATGATAAATGAGTTTTTAAATAAAGCCATTTAATCATCATAATTTTTAAGATCTAGGAGGAAATGTCCTGATGATGTTTAATATTTTAAAGTTCTTTTTAACTTTTAAAGTCCCTTTTAAAGACTGCTGTTTCTGCCAAAATGAGAAACTAGGTACTATGGGGCTGAGCTTCCTACATAACTAAAAATGCTAGATAAAATACTTTTAAAAATCTCCCTGAATGTATGACAACATGAGTAAAACATTTTCATGGCTGAGCGAAGGAGGGAATCCAGACAGATAAGCAGAAGACTAAATAAAGCCAGCCCTCAACTGAGGGCATGTGCCAAGCTTGGTTGACATGGCTACTGAATTTTGTTGTCAAGCAGGGCTCGGAGGACAGAAGACAGTCTAAGGTCCACCCAAGCTGAAAAGTATAATAGAATAACCCCTCAAAAATCTGGGACTCCCAAATTTGGGACTCATAGCACCCCAGTTAACTTCATAAAAAATGATTTTCTGAAAGTTTGAACCTAAGTAGAATGGAGAAAAGCTAATATCCTCTGAAATCTCATAAGCAAAAATCATCCCCAAAGTAGCTTTGCATTATAAATTTATATTACCATGGTAGTCCAATAAACTTAAGCAGAAAATTTAGTTTAAATTTGTCCTGAATTGTTAGTACTCCCAGACACACAACAGAAACAAAGAAAAGCTCTTTCAATACATTAAAAGGAAAAAATAATTCTAATCTTCCACAAACTGTTCCAGAGTGTTTATAAGACAAACATACCTTGACACTAAAACCTAACAAGAACAATAGAAGAAGAAAAGTTTCAGGCCAGTTTAACTACTGACCGTAAAACAAAAATTCCAAACTAAATATCAACAAATTGAATATAGGGATATAAAAAGAATGATAGCTTGTGATCAAATTGGGTTCATCTCAGAAATACAAAGTGGGTTAATATTAGTAGATCAATTATTCTAATTTACCACATTAAAAGGTGAAATGAGGATAATTATATCATCTCAGGAAAGGCAGAAATCCTTAATCTGATAAAAGGTATCTATTTTTTAAAAAGACACCAAATAGCATAATTGATAAATAATTGAAAGCATTCTCTTTAAAACTGGGAACAGAGTAAGCTAGGTCTCAGTTATAATTTCTATGCAACACTAGAAGACTATCAGCACATAAGGCAAGATAAATTAAATTAAACTAAAAGCACAGGAATTGTAAATGAAGAAACAAAGCTATACTTTTATTTCAGATGATTTGATTACCTATGTGAAAAATATACAGATAAATTATTAAAATTAGTAAGAGACTGGAAAAGATTTTGGATAAAAATTAACTACATCAAAAAACAAATACATTTCTACACAAGAGCAGCAAATGACTTAAGAGAAATTTTATAAAATTGTATATCAAAATGTCATCAAAAGTAGAAAATATATGTGAATAAGTCTGTCAAAATATAAAGAAAGAAACTTTAGAGATAAAAATATTAAGAGTATTAAAGAAGGCCTAAAAATGCAGATATATACCATGTCGATGGATTAGAAGACTCAATATCATAAAAATAATTCTCTGTAAAGTAATCCATAGATTCAATGCAATTCTCATCTAAATCCAAACAGTGGGACATGATGAGTTGATTTCAAAGTTAATACAGAATACAAAAGCCCAGATATAACCAATCTACTCCTAACACACAACAGCAGGCCAAGACCTGCATAACAAACATCAAAAATGTTGTGCAACTCAAAGAGATCCAAACTTACTTGCTTTACAAAACACAAATGTGTTTTTTATCCTGTTTCTTACATGGCTCATCTCTACCAGTTTCTCATGCCACTCACGTAGGCAGCCACTAAGACATCATCTTGAACTCTTCCTTTTCTTTATATCTCTCGACCTCCCCCCAAGGCCATCCAGCTGTTGACTCGTCTTTTAAATAGAACCCCTCTTTTCTACAACTGCTGACACAGTGCATATGAAAGCACTCATCAACACTTGCCTCTACTCTTACTCCAGCAAGTTTCCCTCCTCCCACTTGCTCCTTACTTCCTATATCAACTATATCTGACCATCCTTCACATCCTCACTTATCTTTAAAAAAATGTGGCTGTTATCAAGCCAATGACCTGCTTCAAAACTTCAGTAAGTCCCCATCCCACTGCCAAGGGGATCAAATTCACACCCCTTAGTTAGGCATTAAAGATCCTTTACACTGCACCTAACAGAATCATTTCTTGCCAAAGCACAAACCCTAACATACCCTGCCCACATTAGATTATTTACCACTTACTGTCCTTTCATAAAAGTCCATGAATCTTCACAACTTCAATTTTTATTTAGTTATTTGATTCTAAAGATTTACACCACATTTTCTCCAGGAAAAATACTACAAGACTTCAAGATTCAGTTCAAATGCCACTTTCCCTTACAAGCCTTCTCTATTCCAAATATAATTAATGAATTCCTTCCTCTGTGTTACCACAGTATTTTGTTTATTACACATTCATATTGATAATTGAAACATGTTGCTTTTTTTCTGGCAGATACTGCAATCCTTACTATAAGGGAACACACCTTATTTGTACACCCCAAGCATCTTCCTGAAACACATCAGTTGCAAAATACTGGTTGTGTTAATTTGCATCTGTATGGTGCATCACAGTTTACCAAGACCTTGTGCATTTTACCCTTACATGTTTTATGGACTAAGTATCACTAGCCCCATGTTACAAATGAGAGAATTTAGGTTCAGAAATGTTCAGTAAGTAGACCAAGATAATGTAATTAAACACAGAAGAGTCAAGACTTACACCTCGGTCTCCTGACGCAATATCCAGGGCTCTTTAAACTACATTACCTAGATTCATGCTATTAATTTGTATTGGAGTTCATTCTTTACTATTATAAAAGCTCAAGAATGAAAACTTCCTTTGGTAAAGACTTGGTTGAGAATTGAGACTCTTCATTAAAAAAATATATACATAAGTTAACTTGTGATGAAAAGAGTAGTTCCTTACTAGACAATTCAGTAAACTGGAGGTTTGTGAAGTTGAATTTTATGAAGATAATTAGCATCATGCTCTTGTGCCAAGTGGAAGAATGTTTTCAAGGATAGATATAAGTGATTAATATAAAGTGTCTTTTATTTTATTTATTTTATTTTTTTTGTGCTACGCGGGCCTCTCACTGTTGTGGCCTCTCCCGTTGCGGAGCACAGGCTCCGGACGCACAGGCTCAGCGGCCATGGCTCACGGGCCCAGCCACTCCGCGGCATGTGGGATCTTCCCAGACCGGGGCACGAACCCGTGTCCCCTGCATCGGCAGGCGGACTCCCAACCACTGCGCCACCAGGGAAGCCTTAAAGCGTCTTTTAATATGTCGTGTATTTAGTAAAAATGCTTAAAGCTAGAAAAACTTTCCTGCAATTTCCTTGCCTAAATTTCCTGTTCTTTCCATTATGAATATTGACCTCAAACTTGAAAGAATTGGATTTTTCCCATCCACTAGCCATGTTCTGCTCATCAAACATACAAATCTGACTGAACAACACTCAATTCTGATGCTGATGTGAGACTAACATGCTCTGATAAGCACATATGTGATGCCCACATAACTTGTCACTACTCTGGCAGATTTTTACTGATGGACTGAGGTTGGAAAGAGTGGTGGGAAATTATGCGTAAATTGGTTTCAAGGCCAATTTTGGCAAAGTCAAGTCAAGGAACTGCACAACCTACTGCAGCTGCAACCTGGTGGCTGCCATGATTTGGTTGGAACCATGAGAAACCTCAGGCTTTATCAAGACTGACCACTGAAGAGGTGTAAAATCTTCCCTTTCCTCTGAGTGGACAGTGTGGGTCACTGTCCCTGAGATTTCTTGGTACCACATCAGAAGAGCTCTTGTTCTGACGTCAGAGAAACCAGGATTCTGAAAACTTTGGGACTTGAACAGGCTTAGAGATTTCTAAGTCTGAGACTGACGTAAAGAAAAATCAAGGGACGTCCTCAAGGTTACATGAAAATACAACAGCAGAACCAATAGTAGAAATTACATTTCTTAACTACCAGTCCAGTTTGTTTTCCAATTGCCATACCATTACCCACTTAGAATTATGTAAAGAAAGAAAAACGTACATTTGCTTTTTTGAAACCACGGTAGAATAGTGTAAGTAAAAAAAAAAAACTAGATGTTCATTTCATCTGTTTTATCATTTGCTTTTGCTTCTCCTAATTTGTAAACAAAGAAAAAGTTAAACACGTACCTTTAAATGCATTTAAGGAAGAGATATATTGTGGAGGACAGAGATGTGTTCTGGTAGCTTATATGGAAAAATATGACAAAAAGAATTTGAAAATTTTAAATCAAGATATTTGAGAAAAGAATAAATGGAAACCATGATTGCCAATACAAACTACATCCAAATAATTGCTTACATCCTATCCCAGCCCACTGCCAAGTAACAAAGTCTACAAACTACTTACTTAAAAGTTGTTACACTCTCCACGAAGCTTTATTCTTCATATATCATGAGTAAAGAATATTCCAGGAAAAATTTACAAGAATATATATTCTGATTATCATAATTTATAATAGTATCCATTTGCAAATGCTAAATTGAAATAACTTTAGCATACAAATATGTGATTAATAAACATAAAAAACTTTATACATTAACTATCATCTACCTACAAATGGTAAAGTTAAGACTATGCCAGGTAAGGCACTGTATCATTTTTCATACTTCTGTAACTATGTGTTGTTCAATAAAGGTTTGATGAATTTATGAATATTTGTAGCTTAGAGCCATGTGTAAACTTAGCTCTGTGTAAACATAGGGTTGTGAGTATGTAAGCTCTTCAAGTTAATTCAGATGGCAAATAAAACATGAACCAGAAATTACTGAAAGACTATATAGCCAAGATTCTATTCACACATTAGGCAATATGAATTGAAAATTGTGAATATATTTTGAGTGTATTAGGCATCTGAGCAAATAACCAGGAGAACAACACATAGAAGATATTTCTATTGGTTACCTCTGATATCTTTCCAAAAAAAAAGGTCTGTCTGAGGGATTAAACTCAATTTTAAGGTTTAGAGGACTTGAGATATGAATACATTTTTATATATGGCAAGAGAAAATAACTTTATCCCACAAACATTTTTATAAAGATCACCTTCTTACATGTAAGCAGTTGCAATTTTTTTAAAAACCCTCTACTTCCTATATATTTATGCTACTATGAATAAAAATTACAGTGTTTACTATGTTCCAGAGTGATTTTCACTTCACATTCATTTAATTCTTATAATAACACCATGAGGGACTTCCCTGGTGGTGCAGTGGTTAAGAATCCCCCTGCCAATGCAGGGGACATGGGTTCGAACCCTGGTCCAGGAAGACCCCACATGCTGCAGAACAACTAAGGCCATGCACCACAACTACTGAGACTGCCCTGTAGAGCCCACAAGCCGCAGCTACTGAAGTCCACATGCCTAGAGCCCGTGCTCTGCAACAAGAAAAGCCACCGCAATGAGAAGACAGCACACCGCAACAGAGTAGCCCCCGTTCGCCGCAACTAGAGAAAGCCGGTGCGCAGCAATGAAGACCCAACGCAGCCAAAAAATAAATAAATAAATAGATAAATAAATAAATAAATTTATATATATAAAAACACACCATGAGAATTATAACATCATTCCCATTTTATAGATCAGAAAACTGAAACATAAAGGTGTTAAATAACTTGTCAAAAGCCACTCACTATGTAAAACTATGTGTAGTTACTATGTGGTGTGTCCAGTATTAGAATTCATATCCATGTCACTCCAAAGCCCAAGATTTTAATAGATGCACTATTCTGGCCTCCCTGAAATCTTTAAAGAAAATGATTTTTGAAGCCATCCCCAAGTTGCAAAAAGCTCTCATACCAAAAGAAGGAGAAAAAGAAGGAGGAGGAGGAAGGCGAGAGGGAGAGGAAGAAGAAGAGGGAGAAGAAGAAGAAAAAGGAAGAAACATCATGGCAGCACATGGAATCCAGAATTCTGGATTCAAATTCTGATTCTATCATTGGGTAACATAACACATGTTATCATAAAGCACTAAGCTACAGGTACCATGCAATACAGAAATAAGGGATATTAAAGGATACTTGTTTATGAAGCATACAGCTTTGTGTATGATGCTCCATTCCACCCTCACATACATGAGAAATCTGTTCTTATTATAAACATTTAAATCCTGGGACACACGGGAGGTATAGCCTATAATCAAAATCTTCTTTCTGCATTTAATTCTTGGTCACTTGTTCCCCCAGCAAACTGCTCACAATCTCTTTGTGCATAGAAACATAATGCAACACAAGGCCCCTGATTTTTAGGTCATTACTTCTGTTACCCATTCCAGGTGGCAAATCCTAATTATTCTTCCCCTGATGACTGCCTGCAGGCCACACTTCATGGAGATCCAAATATATATTATTTCTTCTCCTGGGACTAAAAAGTAAATATGAAAGAAAAACCTCCCTTTGTTCTTAGGTTTAGAAAAACTGTTTTACCAGTTTCATTCTTAATCCTTTGTTAGAGAAAAAGTACAAGCAGAAAATCTTCC
Organism: Physeter macrocephalus; assembly: GCF_002837175.3. NCBI lineage: Eukaryota > Metazoa > Chordata > Mammalia > Artiodactyla > Physeteridae > Physeter > Physeter macrocephalus. The sequence goes on from NC_041220.1 coordinate 58,505,823, forward strand.
TCCTAGACAACATGATAATTTGCTAACAATAATATGTTTTCTTCTAAGAAATTGTAATATAGTAAATATTACACATAGTATATATTTTGAATGTGCCAGACTTCCTACTCTTAGGAAACCAGACTGGAGTTCCAAGAAGTTTAGTTAACTCTATGAGCCATCAAAGCTTTCAAGTTTTTGACCTGAGGGCTTTTAGACAAGTTGGAAAAGTTAAGTACTTTCTTACAGCATATTTGTTTTCTCAAAGGCATTCACACATCATTTACATACATAATGTACACTGTAAACCACTTTCCTGAACAGCCTGCATTTGAAAGGATGTTCTTCACACTCTTTATGGGCTCATAAGCAGGAATTCAATGAATACTCAGAGAGCAATCTAAAATGTGAAACAATTTAATGGGTACCACATAAAACGCCAGGGCCTATGCCAAGAACGAGACACTAATGACTGAATTCTACTCGAATCCAATTCACCCCCCGCCTTAAACAACATGGAAAGCCTGCTGTCACAATTTATATACTTGGGGCAACATATCGCAGTTTCTCCCCTAGACTACTTTGCACTCAAATATATCTCTATTAGAATTAGTCATATTTATTTTCATTTGTTTTACACATAGTTGAGGTATTTCATTTGTGACTCTACACTTAGGAAATACTCTCTTGAAAGGGAGTAGGGCCTGCCCAATATTCCATACAATTGAAAGTATTGGCCTTACTCTGACAGTACAGTATATGGCTTATAAAATGCAAGAACATTGAAGGCAAGATGTATCCTCACTAAAGAAAATCACAGTGGATGAATGCGCATGGCACAAATACCACCACTTCAATTGCCAGTCTTAATATGTTTGTACTGACTGGAGAGCCAGCAAAGGAGATTCATAAAAAGAGAGGCATCACATACCAAAACTGGGGTCAAGTTCTCACTGTTTATCAACTGGGATGGCAGACCAGACACTGGATCCTTCTGAGTTTCAGTTTCCTCATGTGTCCAAAAGGGTTAACAATAATGTTAATTGATAGGGATATGGTGAAGACAGGAGACTTTTTACAATGTAAAAATATGAGCTATGTTACTTTGACATGAGTCATGAAGGCAATTCCTAGATATGTGAGGTATATGGAGTCCAAGGATTTATTCTCTGGAAATTTCTCCATTTGGCTCTTTTCTAGTTCTGCATGATGCTCTTCCCTGGGATTTAACTTTCATGCAGTGAGGGATACTTAATAACACAAAAATCTGGGTACAAAACACAAAACCATAAACTTAAACTACTAGGCATTTAGATCAGAAAGATCAGGGTAGAGGAATGGAGCTCCATCCTTTCAGGATAGTCAATTGACTGAACTAAGGCCAAGGTGGTTCCAATGCTGTACAAGGGCCGGGATTATCTTAATAAACACTCCAAATCCACTCATGGCGAAAGAGAACTCCAAACCTGCTGATATCAACCACCAGGCCAGGGGCCATTCGAGGTGCCCCCGTGGCACACAATCCATGTGCTGAAATTTAACAAAAGTGAGAAATGTAAGGAATACAAAAACTATTCCACATCCTCCTCCCTCATCACACAAATTAAGTGTCATCAATAGGAAGTACATCAACACAGAAGACACTGATAGTAAATACATGGTTTGTGTCTCCACCTCCGTAATGACTCCCTGATTTGTAAAATGGGGCAGTGTGCTAAAAATTTTTGAAATGTCATTTTCAAACATTGAGATAAATGCTAATACATAAAATTAGATTTTGTTTTGGGAAAATTAGTATATTTGCAAACACTTCTGACCATGGTTTCAACTTTTTGGAACTATTATCATTTGAGAAGTTTTGTTTTTTTTTTAATATAGTCAATGGCAAATATTTTAGGTTAAACTATAAATGTAAGTTGCAGGAGAAGAGCTGATTAAGACAAACACCTCATTGGTTCACTTTCTGAATTTCAATTAACACCTAATTTACAATACTTCTTAATACAAATGCAGCTTGACAGGATTAGTACACATTTTGTAAGGAGCTAACAAAGCAAACATTCCATTAGCCAGCCCACAATGTCTCAAAATTTAATAGTCAATATCCCACTTTCAGGGCTGATGTTGTCAAGAACTAAATAAATAAGCAAGGAGCCCCCACTTCTGATTTCTGAGAAAGAACACATTCTATGCAATTTGTTTCATAGCTTTGAGGCTATAAATTATTTTTTTAGTGTTCCTCCTCTCGTAGCATTCTTCAATAGATAACTAAAGGAAATAAACCACCGAAGCCACATTGCTAAATCATTCTATTGTATCCAGGGTTGAGGAGAGAACTCTCTACACCTTAACTTAGGAAGGATAAGTCCATGATTAATTCCAGATCTTGGAACATGAAAGAGCTGTAAGAGTCCTCAAAATTCCCCTAGTAGAGGAAATCTCATATCCCCAGGAATCTGGCCAGGCACCTGAGCCCTGGCCTAGCCCAGGCCTCACTGGGGGCTCAAAATACTGTGGGCGGGGGCCTTCCTTACAGTTTGGGGGAGCAGCAGAGTTCCCTTCCCCCACCTCCCCAGACACCAGATGGTCCCAGCAGGATGTGCAAGGTTGCATTTTAAATGGATTATTTACCTCTATCTTTTCCAAGCATTGTTAGAAAAGCTTAGGGAAGGTCCTACTTTTAAACATTTTAAGCAGATGGTGCTAATATACTATTAGAAACAATAGATAACAGCCTAAAAAGAAAAAAATTAATGATAGTAAATCACTAGCATCTGATACTATCTACCTGAGTTCTAGGAACATTGAAGGGTTAACCCCTGTCCAGTACACTCACTGATTGAGAGGCCTAAAGGATCATTAATGTGACTAATATTCTTAAGGTTTACAAAGAATATAGTGGTAACTACAAACAAGTGAGTCTAAATTTTAAATCAGGGAAAGTTGCTAAGATGTACAAAAATCAGATTCGTACATACACAATGGGGGAAGAAAATATGTTTTATGTAGAAGAAACTATATATGGTATATATTAGACTTTTGTAGAAAAGTGAGCCATAATGAGGGCAAGAGGAAAAGTTGTAAAATTATATATTAACTTTCTCAAAAAGCCTTCACTAGCTCTTACACACTTTTAACTCTTCCGCTGTGGGCTAAGGAGGCCTAAACAGAGAAAGGAGGGCTCAAAGAGCACCTACTTGAAGGGAAACCATAAAGGTTCCATGAATTATTACAGGAACTACCTCACAGAAGGGATGCCAGTTAAATTTTGAATTTGTAAAGCACACTACCCTCTTCAGAGACAAAGAGTGGGAAGATCTCAGGACACTGTGTAAACAAGCAAACAAAAAGGAGCTTTAGAGCCTTCTTAGACTGAGAGGATATATTTAAGAATAAACAATCTATCTTATTCCTAATTAGTATCAGTAACTGCCATTGGTGGACCAAAAAAAATCAATGTAGGCCCTGAGGACAAGGGCTAAAGAATTACTATTGGCAAATGATGAATAGAATTCAACTATACAGAATTCTTATCCATCCCTTTTGCAAAAACTGTATTTTGACCACTTCTGAGTTGGCACTAGAGGCAGGAGGAGAAAAAAAAAATCAAGATCTGAGGAATGAAAACTAAAACAGAAGAGACTCGCTAAGAGAAGCAGCTCTATGAAATACATTTTTAACATGAGGGTTTGGCAACCTAAAGAGGTGCCAGGCAATAAATATATGTTTGGATATTTAATATTATGATGGAATAAAGTAGACATAGGGTTCAACATCAAATTCTAAAATGACATACCTAGGAGGCTGCCAATGAAGCTAGAAAGTACAACACTGAGAACCAAAAACTGATAAGATCTTACTGAGAGATTATAAATTTATGAAAATTTCCCCAAGAATTAGTATACTAGGACATTAGGACACTGGTTATAAAGAAAAGCAGAAAGAATAATCCTTTAGGATACCAAAAACCTATTTCTATATAAACAAGCTTGCATATGCCACTCTAAAGACAGATTTAACCTTGCAAGTCACTGACCTTTAATCATGCTTGGATTTTTTTCAAGAAAAATAAATCATTTACTCAGAAGATTAAAGGTAGGGAAGTCTTTTTTTCAGAGTTTTCACACTTGTTTAAGAGGATAAAGATACCCTTCCTTACCAGTCTTATCAGCCTCTACTCAACATTCAAAATTCTAATTTCTTCAATCTTCCTCTTTAGATATTATATTTCCAATTGCCTGTGCTTTCCTGATACCCCCTTAAATACAAAAAGAGAAAAGAAGGGAGGAAGCGTGGGGGAGTGAGGGAGGGAGGAAGGAAGGGGGTAGGGAGTAGGGAGAGAACACAGAGTTGGTTTATCAGGTCTCTGCTTTTCCAGGTAATCTATAGACAAATCTGAGAGATTAATTTGCACACTGAATTTGCCCAGGCTCTTCACAGATATTCACAGATACTCAGATTAACATCTACTGGTACAGTACAGCAATGAAACAGGACACCGCAGTCTCTGTTCTTGAATGACCTCCTGCAGCATCAGCTTCTCAGCATCCCTCAGGACACTTTTGAACTAGAGAAAGTAAGAGAAATCTGACTGCAAATTCAGATGACTATGTATTGTGCTGACACCTTAATGTGCAAGACAGACATTCCTTTGAATTATCTGCATCTGTGTGTCTGTTTATATATAGAGATGAATTACCTATTTTTTGTCCTAGTGGATTTGGCTTATACAAATTACATCTGAGGCTGTGCTACACTGACTTATCTACTTCTATTTATATCAAAAATTTCTTTCTAAAGCAAAGTTAAATTAACACAAAGTCTTCCTTTCTGTCCTATAGTTTCATGAACTTCAAATCAGAGTTTTGAAAGGCATACAAGTTATATTGTTTCACAAATATATTAAGGATGGCATAATTTTAACAAGTAATATTTCTCCTTGGGTAACATTTGATCTTGGGTAGAATGAGATGTAGATGAGGGATGAAGATCAATATTAATAGTCTATAGATATGAGAAGGTACTGAGAACTTTCCAGATATCTAACAATGTTAATCCATCCCTGTGATAAACATTAAAAATCAGTTATGATCTCTGTCCTCAAGGACTTTATATTCTCACTGTATTTAGAAAAGATGAAATTATGTTCTTAGTCATTTCATTCATATCAGTTAATGAAAGTAACTGTACTTCTATTAGTTTAGACTCAGATAAACCTGGACAAATTTCTGTTGTTTGCATTTCAAGGAAGGCCTCCAAAAGGCCAGCTAAGAATACAGTGTAATTGTTTAATACAAGCCGACTTTGAGCAAGGAGACTTGGAATCAAGTTCTGAGTAACGTTAACAAATGGGTTTGACCTCATGCAGCAACTGTTTTCCTATCTGGGTAATGGTAACATTAACAAATTCCACTATTTGGGTTGTGCATTGAGCTGAAATAATGTACTCAAAGTGCTTTGAAACCATAAAGCTATGCTAGTCACTATGACATCAAGCCACCATATAGTTTCAGGAACCTTAGGACCCCTGTTAGAGAAGGGCACTTTATTCAGTGGGCCATGCCCTCCACTCTGCTCTTGGGACAGGTCAGATCAAAGGTATCCTGGAGTCTGGAGAGCACCCCCTCTTGCTTTTTGGCTATCTTTCACATATCTGTCTTCATCTTTCTTATTTTAGTGACCTTTTTTAGACTCTTGTTTGGGATTTCAATGTACTATTTAATTTTTCCCTGTTATTACTTTTATTTGTCTTATACAGTGCCAAAAAGAGGGACTAAGATTTTGCTACTCTTTAGCCAAGATGGTAAATTAAAGCCTTCCATTTCACTAAGTTAAAAAAGCAGGGTTGATCATTTAAAAGTGATCTCAGATTTTGGCCATACTTCTCAGTCTTCCACTTGGGCCATTCTTATATCTCTTTCATTACACACATGTACAGGTTTGCCTCTTGTATGCAAAAATTGGGAAGAAATAAGATTAGAATAATAATCCATTCAAATTTGGTTTTATTGCTGTTTTATCCTCAACAGCTCTATTCAAAAATAAACCAGTAGTAAAGGAAAAATAAAAGTAAAGGCTCTTAAGGTTTTGTTGTTGTTGTTTTTATCTTGCCTGGATATTTATGTGCTGAGGAAAATAGACATTTATGCTTGAGGTGTGTTTCAATACACATAGTACAACTAAATTGTAAAATTGCAAACACTCTTAAATAGAAAAACACACATGTTGACAGAACCTTCTTCTATACAATTTCTAATGTTAAGCCTGAAACAACATAACTTCTGAAAATGAATTAGCTAACTTTTGATACTTCTTACAATATATGCATATTTGAAGTTAATGATTTTTTAAAGCATAAGCTTTTACTTTAATGTGTATAGAAAACTACATTTATTTTCCTGAAGTCAGATCAATGTATAGATAAGCACTGATTTTCTTATATTGGTAACTGGCTGAATCTTTCACACAATAGAGCATCAGAATAGGTGTTTTCATATACAATCTTTAGAAATAATATACTTCATTTCTACCTTTCCTAAAACAAGAAAACCCTCAGTTTTCACCCAGTTGCAAACATTATTCAAAACAAATTTTTCAATAAAAAGTAGGTTTAGGGAGTTGTATACTGAGTTCTGGCTGCCCAACCACAGCAGAAAGGTGTCTTGTCCTCTAAACTATCAAGGAAGGCCTAGGAAACTTCTGGTGGGATAGACTGAGTGTTAAAGGTGATGAGGAAACTTATAAGCAAAATTGAATTAAATCAGAATTCTGAATTCCAGACTGACGTGTTTCTGCTAAGCTACTCCAAGTTTTGAAGAAGTACGCGCAGTAAGAGTGCACCAAGAAAGATCTGATAACGCGAACACATATGCTCCCTGTCGCAAACATACCCTCCTTGTCAGAACAATGTGCCATCAAAGGTACAAGTTAACAAGGGAATTTCCAGCATTTTCCTTCATTTGCGTACATCTTTCCTAACTTCAGGCCCAAGAGAGGTCAAAAGAGGTTTACCTAGCTAAGGAAAGGAAGACATCGAATGCAGACCATCCGCACAGAATCGGAGCGGCAAAGCTACTTTGGGCATTTTGCCCTCCCTTCTTCTTGAGATGCGGCAGAACGTGCCTTCTGCTTACAGACACTCACCTAATCGGCCCCAGCACCCTCGTGATCACTTTCCTCGCAAAGTGAATGGTGGGTCCACCGACTCAGGTTCACCTCGGCCTCAATCAACTCAGTGGAACAGGGCCCGGGGCCAGGGCGTGTGACTCTGACCTCAGGCGGCGGGAGAAGGGCCGGCCGCAGGTCTCATGGTGCAAACAGGGTGTGGGGGCGAGAAACGAGTTTGAACGGGACGGCAACTTGGAAGTGTTTTTAAGGTTTCTTGAAATGGGCAAATGCGCTGAATTCATTCAGCGGGGGAGCTTTGGAGGACGTCTCCATCCCCTTGTCGCCTGGGACGCACACAGGACCCTGGCCGAGAGGGGGCGAAGGTGTCCCGACGTGAAGTCCGCCCGCCCGAGCGCGGGATCGCGGGCGCCCGGCACCAGGGCGGCGCCGCCGGAGAAGCGCCGGGCCGCGGGCGCTGGACTCAGAGCCCTGGCTGCTGCGTCCGCGGCTCGTCACGCCGCGCCGGGGCGGGGGTGGGGGGTGGGGTGTAGGAACTCCAGGAGGTCCCCAAACTCGGAGACAGAGCTTGGCACCCGGTCCCGCCGGCGCAGAGCTGCGGCAAAGGAGGCGGCGCGGCCCCTCGGGGTGGGGAGGGGGTGGGAAGGAGACAGGTGAGACCCGGCGCCCTCCCAGCGCCAGCCGCGCCCCCGCCGTCTCGCCCCGAGAGGGCACTCACCGGCTTTGCACGGATCCTTGTAGTCCAGCGCCTCCGCCTCTTCCTCTCCGTTGCCACCGAAAGTGTAGTCATAGTCGAGGCCGGCGCAGACCCCCAGCTCCGAGCAGAGGACAGCCCCCGTGGCCACCAGCCACGCGAGCATCCCCAGGGAAAGCGTCTCCAGCCCCATCTTCCTCGCGAGGAAGGGCACCGGTGGCTGTCCCCGTGGGAGGCTCCTCGGCGCGGCCGGCGCTCAGGTGTCTGGGGACATGGGGCGCCGTCGGGCCGAGAGAGGGCTGGGCGGCCTGTCCCCCGGCGCGGGCGAGGTGGCGGGCGGGGGCAGGTACGGAGCGGGTCCGGGCGGGCGCGCGGCCAGGCTGCCTCCCCGCGGCCGTCCTTCCTGCGGCTCAACGGCTCGGCTGCCCCAGGCTCAGGCTCCCGGGCTCAGGCTCCCAGGTCCCCGGACTCAGGCCCCGCGCGTGTCCCGCACCCAAGACCCGGCGCCGCCCTGGGAGGACGAGACCCGTCTGCACATCAGCGCGTCTGAGCTGAAAGTGGGGACCGCGGTCGCGGGTGGGGGGCAGACATCCCTTCTCCGCCAGACCTTAAAAGCCGCAGAAGCAGCACGGCAACTGGCTGCGATAAGGGAGAAAGTGGGAGGATTTGGGGATGCACTGTTTGCCTCCCCCCCACCCCCGGCTGTCTTTTTACCCTCTTCCTAACTTAAAAAAAAAAAAAAAAAAAAAAAAAAAAAAAAAAAAAGAAAAGAAAAGAAAAGAAAAAAAAAATCTTCACAGCATCTAACCCAATCACTTGCATCCTGCTTACTTATTCATACAATCAGGGTCAGGATCCGGGCCACAGCCTCCTCTCCGCCTCCTTTCGGTAGCCCTACACGAGCAGACAGACACGAGCGCGCCGAGAATTCCATTTATAATTTACTAAAGATAAAAATGAATATATCATGCACTGCGTCCAGGAACAGCAGTTAATAGATGATGTACGTGCCAACCGAGAGCGCCAGACCGGGGGTGGGCGAGGGATGGTGACAACTCGGCTCAAACCTCCTCTCCCCACCAATACACAAGGAGCTTGCGACTCCCCTTTGCTGCCTTCGCCTCGGTGCAGCCCGGAGGGGAGGAAAAGTGTCTGGGCCTCCGCGACCGAGGTAAGGAAACTGCTTTCAAAGTCCCCCAACCAACAAAGTTGTGCTACGAACTAAAATCCTCAGAACTGCAGTTAAAAAAAAATCCAAAATCCAGTTACAGATTGCAGCAGCAGGAAACGCAAAGACCTCGCCAAGGGCTGCGCTGTGGCTCACGCGGGCTCAGGAAGGGAAGTTGGAAGGAACACTTGGGAAGCAAATTTTCTGTGACAGCTCTGGCGCCCATGCCCAGAGTTGCTCAGTATCCTCTGGCTTCAGTTGTTTTACTTCGGAGGAGAGTGTGTAAAACCTGGCAGCAGGATTAGCGAGGTAAACCACATGTCAGCCTAGCAGACGCAGGACAAACACAGGCTGTGGGAAATTGGGGAGGAAAAAAAATTAGAGGAAATCTCTGCAAAACCCCTGTTGTGAGCAATTCAGAGGTTTCCCTGCATCTGCAAGTAGTTTCCAAAATAGGTGAGAGGACTTCTCCTCTCCCAAATTTAAAGGACTCAAGATTGGGAGCCTTCTCTTTTCCAACTAAATCCTGAACTGTCACTTGTGACTTGTTAAAAATATTCTGTTGCCTTTACATCTTAATTTGACTTCTAAATGTCTCCCCCTTTTCTGAGTTACCATCAACATACAGTCTCATCTAGAGGGAAATATGAAGTCAACCACACGCATGCACACATACATACATACATACACACATGCACACACACACACACACACACACACACACACAAACCTTTGACAGGTAGACCCAGTATTTGGTTAGGGGATCTGACTAGGTTTTATGTTTGTTAAAGAAAAATTAGAGGCTAAAGTTGAAGAGGTAACAATTATTTCCAACTTAAACTAAGAGTAAAAGAATGGGAGGGCGGGGTAGAACTGACTGATTCCATGTTCCTGGCAAAACTGGGGCTTTCTCAGAAGCCACTAAAGTGATGGAGCCTCCCTTCCATAAATCTCAAACTTCTAACCACAGGTTATAGAAAAGAGAGCAGATCTGGAAAGAACATGTTCAATAAGCAGGTAGAAGTATTTGGTTTTGAAATCTCTTGCTGAGTCATTCTCAAATTCTTTTACCCATCAAAAACATGTTTGCATAATTAATAGTGGCATTCCTCTAGTGCATCCTCTAAACAAGAATGTATTTTGTTTAGCCTATTTGAAAGCCCAGGAAATACAGCTTTCTTTTAGAGAATCCTCTTGAGCTGCTGACAGTGTCCCCACTCCCTACCCCAGACCTTTAAAATGTCCCTTGTTAACTTGAATGACTTGCAAACGTTTCCTTAGGCTATTTTATCATATGTAAGTTCGCAAGAGTTTGTACCTGGAGTTTGCCTAAACACTACTTACTTTGCAGTTATAAGTATGTTTCATTCATTTGTCCTGAAAAAAATGTTACAATATAGGGAAATCTACCTATTATATTTTCCTTACAGAATTTATCGTTGCTCAGTTTTACAATTTTATAGATTTGTAACCCAGAGTTAGAATGACTGACATACTAGAGGCTCAAATCAAAATGTAGAAATTTTTCTTTGTAGCTAAAATACTTGCAGAGAATACTTATTTACATCACGGTATCCTAGGCCTCAAATCCCTGATTTATTTTTAAATATTATTTTAAAATATGTATTAAATTTAAGTTTATCATAATAAAATACTTACTTTTAAGCTTTATTTCTATACTTGGTACGATTGCAAACAAAAATAGATTTTGCCCTGCCCTTGAAAAATATAAATTTGCAAGAATTTGAAAGAAAACATAGAAAACAATATGCATGTGAGAAAGGAGTTGAGTGTTCCGTTATACGAATATAGCCATAGATATGTGCCCTATGTAAATCCAGTCTCCTTAGAAGACAAAAGAGGAGACTGATTGCTTCAGTAAGACATGCTGAAGGAACCTTGGCTTCTAGCTGGCAGCAGCTGCCTCTGACTACCATTGCCGCTTGCAGCAGAACCGCATCGACCCCAGCAATCCTAGGGAGGAAGCCACCAAAGACAGCTGAAGCAAGAGGTACTCTCTATGTCGATTGGTATATCTTGTTTGCTATCACAGTAATTAAAATAAACTTGCCTTGTAGACAATATCAATTAACAATATCTATTTTCTAATCTAGTCAATTTGTTATTAGCTAGTAGTGATTGTTTTTTGCTATGAAACCGGGTAATACATGAATATATTCCGCACATGTTCCTTGTAAAAAGAGATAACTCAGATATATATGGAATAAAATGTGGTTCCCTCTCTCCATTGCTTCCACCCCTGTCAACCTGCTAGCTAAGTAGTGTGCATATATTTTGGCTCCATGAAATTGTCTAATCTGTTGGTTGAAAACAGCAAATATTGGCAATTTTATAAGGTTCAACCTAGTACTTCAAGGCTTTAAAAAAATTCTACTCTGTATTAATGTTGTTGTTCTTCTGAATCTATATGCATCTTAGTCAAATATTTTTACATGAGAAGATGAGTCTCTGGACCTCAATGGTGTTTACCTCCCACAGTTTCTTTTCTTTTTTTTAAAATCTTACATTCTATGACTTTTTATATCACATTATTTCATGCATCACCACTGCAGGATGTTCCCAACTCCTGATAATTAGAATGATACTGCGTTCAGTCAAAAATCTGTCCCTTATTTCTGTTTCCTAGTAGCAAGTAGACAGACTGAAGAAGTGAAGAGAGGCAATGTTTGTTTCACAACAAGTGTTACAGAAGGTGTTTGCTTGTTTAGAAAAAGACACACATACCTCCCCAGGAAATGAAGACAAAGAAAAGAGACTTCCTTCTCTGCAGTGGATTCTAGTCTGAGCAGGGATTACTGACCTAACAGTCTCTGGTCATTCCTTAGTACTTGCTGATTGGCTGTACTGCCCTTGTTACTAGTTTGCCCTTGCTGTGGAAGACAGAGACACCCTTCGTTTTTATGGCTTTTAGCTACTCCAGACCTTTTAACTCTCCCTTTTGCCCCATTCTCATGGGACCCTCTACAACACACATAAGCGTTATTTTACCTTCTTTCTTCTAAGGCTCTCTCTGTCCTGAGCAATTCTACATAACACCTCTTATTTCTAAGTGAGTCCCAAATGCTACTTATGCTACACGAGATCATTTTGGGTAACATAGTGATAAACTCAAAACATTTTTTTAAGTTACATATGTGTGTGTATGTTAGAAAAAAAATCAAATTTGCAGTTGTATATGCATGTCTTATAATGATGCTTAGCTTAAAAAACAAGTTAGTTGCTTTATGAAATTAAGTCAACCATATAGGCAGCTCATGAAGGTTAGCTGATGTTTGATAAACACTGATTTAATTCAGTTCCTATGTCCCCCTACCCAATGCTGTCTGTTAGGTAGGGGGACATAGGAACTGAATTCATTGCACCTGTAGTGCAGTCTATTCCTTCTCCTACCTACTTACCACCCATTCTCATTGCCAGTAGCACAATGCAGAAAGACTATGTTTAGGCACAGAAGCTGCATGCATTTTCTGTCAGCACTTTTGGTTTGTTCTCTTATTTAAGCATTATTTGCTATAGAAGTCTCAAGAATGGCTCCACTGACTTATTTGTTCAGAAACCATGTATTATTGCCTAACGGCATCTGGAAACAATTGTATTCTTTATTCAGGCATCAGCTTTGCCAAAGAGAAATGGAGGGAATGGAATGGAGTAACAAGGGGTGGAGCGGGGCGGTCCTCTCATTTCCCACCTGGTGAGACTGATAGGTTTGAGTCCACCATATGTATTCAACTGTATGTAGTCAATGTATGTCTGTACTGAATCTTCAGTGTTGTCCCCTGAGCACTGAGCTAGGGAGGTACAAGTGTATCGCTTGGAAGTAGTCTCTCAATCCAAGTTCCAGCTCTCTGCTTAATAGCTTGGTAATTTTGGACCCACTTTTTTAATCTCATGTGCCTTCAGCTTCTTCATCCATAAAACAGGGGTTATCTTATTATTCCATAGTATTTCAGAGTTGTTATAAAGATTGTTAGTTAATATATGTGATGTACTTACAGTTCCTATTATAGAGTGCGCTTTTGGTATTTGTTTGCTATTATCATCATAAATAAGTTGTAAAAAGTCAAACTATATCCAGCTCTTCTAAAACACATTATTTGAAAACAGCCTTCTTCTCCTTCACTTTGACCTAAATGGTATAACTCTAAGGCAGAGTGTCTTATTCAAGGTTATGCTGGAGAGAAGCAGTGGATAGACTGGTGAAGAACATAGACTTCATTAGCAGAAAACTCAGAGTTCTAAGTCTGACTTTGCCACTGAGGAGCTGTTTGGCCTTGGGCAAGTTCCCTCCCTAGCTCCACTCTCCTGACTTTTGAAGCAAGAATGAAATACCTAATAGGGTTGGACTAAGAATTAAGTAAGATTATAAGTGTAATGTACTTTCTAGTAGGGATAAGTGGGTGGTTACAAAGGGTGGTTATTGTTATTAATTGGCATTTTCCTAGTGATCTATGGGGAAAACCTGTACATTATGATCTTTTCCACTCTCAGACAAGAAATTCAGCACACATACAAACCTGGTTACAAATTAAATAAAGCTAGGACAGTTTTATTTGAAAAATTTCACTGATACAAAACCTATCAAATTGAAATAAAGATTTAAGTGACGTTGCTGGTGTTGCTTATAAATTCCCCAATTTATAGAAGTATATTTACTTCTGTGACTGACATCTAGAACGTTTTTCATCTGGCCATTTTCTGTCCCCTTGATTTAGCTAATATGGTCTTGTGTTCATATTTTCATATTATGAGCAATAAGGTAGGTCTTCCAATTTTTCCTACACAATTTCCCTATCAAACGAAATTTGTACTTCATTTCATTCTACTTTTCTCATGAAGATTATAAAACAGGCATTGAAGCTTTCCATGAAACATACTATATTCTTTCAATACAATGAGAATAACTTAATTTAAAAATAAAATAATGAAGTAGTACCAGCCTCTTGTGAAAAAGAAATACCTAAACTCCTTAAGGCCCATTATCTAGGTCGATCACTTGCAAACATTTTTCTGATCCTATGCTCTTTTGAATATAAGGAGTAAGAGTTAGGACTGAGTCATTCATGAACATATTACTGTCACCTTGTAACCTCTGACCCTCCACTGGCTCCTTCAGCTGGTTGTTCTTTGGGGGCCTGCAGTTCTGCTAATCCAGTGGGCAAGTGTTGGGCAGTGGGGAACTGCATGTCTAAGAGTGGCCAAGAGCCTCTAGCCCCAATAAAAGCCCATTCTTCCTTTGGCCTCTGGTGAAGCCTCACTTTGCATTGTTCCTTCCTGACACCACAGATTATATTCTAGACAGAAGTGCCTACTCTGCCTGCATCCAAGTCATTGTTCTCATCTAGACCATGTCTTCCCCATGCATGAATCCCATAAAACACATTTTGCACGTACATATGTACTAGAGCAAAATAATTTTTTAACTGACAAAAATAGAATTGAGCCTATTTCAGCAATCCAAGTAATATAGGCCATCACTGGAAACATTTAACATTGGAATAAAAGTGAAAATTAGTTTTAAAAATCTACAAATTTAATATAAAAGCAGAGCTTAGGATTAGAAAATGTCCTTGAATCCTTGTTCTACTTATTAGATGTCTTTGGACACATTCTGTCTTAGCTTGATTTTTCTCACCTTTAAACCTCCTGTGGTTATCTCATATATCCGTTATATAAATCACTTAGCATGGAACATGGTGTTTGACAGGAGCTCTGTGGCTATGAAGTCCTCACCTCCTCACCCCCACAAATAAAAAATATCCATGAGATCACAATCAAATCAGACACCCTGAAAAGAAACTTGTAATAAGTATTTACAAAATGGTTGGGAAGTACAAGATAATTCCATCGGAGGTAAAAAGAGAATCTGAAGGGAGAATGAAAAGGAAGAATGCCTATATTCATAACAGCACTCAGGGATTTCAGGCTTTTATCTCTCCTTTCTAGTCCCTACCTGTAAACAGCTAAATGTCCAAGTAGCAGTAATACTCCATAGCTAACTTGATTAATTTACCTTCTCACAATAAATTTCTGACAGCCTAGATTTATCAAAGCAAACATCTTTGAGTAACACTGGAAAAACTGTTGCTAGGTAATTGGTTGGTATATATTTAAAACTTGTTTGACATCAGTTTTTATGATGCATTGTAAAATCACCAAGTTATTTTGTAACTTATTTAACTCTACTCACAATTTGCAGCTGCATTTGAACACTGGTTTTTCTGTGAGTATTTCTAAACTCTCCATCATGCTCTGGGTCTGGTTCTGGGGCCAGGCCAGATTTTTTTTGTAAGCTGCACTGGGTGGCTCTCAGGTGGCAATAATTAATGACCTTGGCCTTCAGCTTCAGGCATGATAACTCACTCTGGATCGATTTTCCAACCACTGAAGCAATAGTTTTGCACTGTAAAACCAACCCCCAATCAATATGAAGCATCTGAGGTGTGTTTATTTGTATATTTATTGCTTTTCATCTTCGAAGCACTTTAACAACATTAACTGATGGTCCTTAAAAATAGGTGAACACGGTTTGTTCAAGGCTAGCAACACCAACTCTAAAAACCTAAGATACTGAAGTGGCTACAACTCAGAGGGGACAATTTCCTTCATTTTTTTCCTCTTCCTTACTTCCTGGGGAAGTTTTTATTCAGACTTACTCTATGTCTGACAACTAAAACTAAAAAGAAAAAAATCCTGTCAACAGAGCAGAGCACAGCTGGGCCAGTGGATTCCGATATCTTCAGGTCAGTAGAGCACTGGAATATTCACATTGCTTTGCCAGGGTACTGAGGAGAGCTGGGTTATCGAAAGATAATTACTCAGACAAGGTTTTGAAGGCACCCCTCACCATCAATTATCTAGCTATTTCAGATGAAGATGGATGGGGTGCTCTCATTTTTTGCTCGTGGAAAAGTGTTGACATTTCTGCATAATTTCCTCCTTTTCCTACTTTAGTTAGCATGTATTTGATAGAGGGTTATACCCAGTGTTTTCCAAATTATTATAACTATTCCAAAAACACCATCTGTGACTGTGGTCACAGTTCATTTTTAAGGCTGTGCTTAGTACCAAATCCTCACTGTTAAGTACTCTGGTGGTAACAGAAATGCAGTGGGTTGCTACCTTTTTTTCTCTCTCTCACTTTTCTTCAGAAGGATTAAAAAAAGTTTCATTCATATGGGTTCCAACATCAAACTAAAAAGTAATTAAATTATATTGCAAGACCAATTACTAAATACAGCACCCTTTTGAAAGAAAATGCTTTAATAATTTCAAAATGAATAAAAACAGTTTTAAACATTTCTTGAACTTGTAAAAATGAGTTGGTTCTCCTTTGTTTTCTTACTCTCTAATAACAATTGCTATGGGAGAGGGAAAATGTCATGTGTTTGGCTTTAAAATCAGTGCAAGGTTTATGGCTTTCTCTTTTGAATTCATCAGGCCACATGCAGAGAACCTGAGCTGTTTGCTCTTAATTACTAGTAAGACAGGAAAACAATTCATAGAGCAATTAATTCAATATGTAGTAGGATCTTTTACTAGCCATTTTATTCTAATAACCCAGTACATAAATGCCTCAGTTCATAGGACATGCTCTCCAAGAATAATAAAATGATCATAAAACAATAAGCTCTTCATATCTTTTGTTTCAGTTAATGATCTTAACTATACAAAAAACAATATCAGAGCAGACCAATTACTAAATTGTATTCTTGTTACCCCCCCAAAACTCACTTGCCCCTAGTTAAATCTATATTTACTGTTTTGACCTCAGTTATCTGAGTTATTTTTAATAAATAATTTCCCAAAATAATAAATAGTAAAGTGAATAATCTGATAAATTTTCATTTAGCTCAATAGAACTTATTTTATTGCAAAATTAGTTTTTTCTTTCACATGTCAAGTACTATAGGCTGAAGTGATTATTTTTTTTAATCTGAAAGATTTTCTGTGGCTTTTGAATTTCTAATTTTTAAATTTCTAATTTTGAATTTTGAAGATGAAATCTGTTTTTCCCCAATTGTCATAATATATTTTTCCATAAGATTAATCCTTTAACCATATCACTCATTTCAGGGTATGTTTTTGGAATGATTTCTCCATTTAAAATTTCTCCTGAGGATTTATAGTTGTGAGATATTTTTGTATACATTTTAAGCATTATTTTGTTTTATTAATGTTCTAGTTAATATGATGGGCAAAAAATCAAAAATATGAGCTCCACATCAGAATTTTAATACAGAAAGTACTGTATATGATGAAATTTGAAAATTGAGATCACCAGATGAATATTTGCCTGTGGAACCTACTCAAGTGTGTTGAGTAAAGGACAGGATGATGTCACATCCTTTTCTGGCAACATGACTAAACTCTTAAAGAATTATTGATTTTGTAAAAGTTGAATTTATAACATTGATTGTGATGCTAATTAAATATGTCTAGCACTTCATAAAAGAGAGAAAATATAATAATAACCTAAGTCATCAGATAATCTTAACTACATTGATGCATTTGCTCTAAAGAATGTTATACCAATCCTTCAGATCTTGTTTTTCTGCCAGGTCTTCAAAGGCCGCATAGCATTGAAGCTCCTAGTTTCAAAGACAGAACCAGTGCAGGAGTTAGGCACTAATTGGCCTTAATATGTTTTAGAGTATGGTGTTCTAATTGGCATGCTGTGAGAGGCATTACCCAGATTGTACAAAAAGGATGCTTTACGCAGACTACATTTGGCAACTATGTCCTTGTTGGCTGGTCAGTTATTTGACATCCGGCGACCTCTAGTGAGACCCAGAAGTTGTTAGCCAACATAAATTTCCTCGTCCAGGCTGAGTCCCTATAGGAACTACAGAAAAAGACAGAAAAGAACCTCAGCAAGGCTCATAGAATACTTTTTCTTTTTTCAGATCACAGTATTAATTCAAGTTTGGGAGGGTGAAAATATTTTTAAAAATATATCTTTAGAAAATTTTCTTCAAATTTTCTAGATATTTCATTGCAGTCAGTTACCACACTAAAGAAAATTAAAATGCATACAAATAAAAGGAAAAGTGTGAAAAGTTCAATGATGATATAAGCTAAGTATTAAAAAAAAGAAAATGACTATATATTACAAATAAAACTGGACAGTTATTTGACATTTTTTAAGCCACTATTTTTGCAAATTTTATATGCTCAAATTTTAGAATGATACAATTTTACTATATTTTAATTAATCCTATAAAGCAACTATGCTTAGTTAGTTTAGTTCCTGAAATTAAGACATTAAATAATTAGTTAAGTATATTTCAATGCATAAATATAAATGCATAATATATAAATGCATAAATAAGTACATACGGTATGAATGAGAATACCATGGCCTTAACTCTCAAAGCACATAGCACAGCACCTGGCATTCTGATAAATTTAGTTGTAACAACTATAACTTTTATAATGATGCCTAGTTGTTTGAGATCAATATATATTTACAGGAAAACACAGGCACAGAAAAATGAATGACATATAGTCACCACCCTGAATGTACAATTTAGTAAGGTGGATGTCAGGAGTAACTTGATCAAATGTGATAAATACCTTATATGATGAACAAATGAAAGCTTATAGATGTTCTATGAAAAGTGATAGCTTTCACTTTAGAGAATGAGGGAAGTGTTCATGGCGGTGTTGTACCTTAAAACAGAATATGAGGGAGAATGAAAGAGGAAAAAGCAAGTATGTTTCTGCTTCCTTTGGTGCTGTCTAAATCCTGTTTATCTTACTTGGCCTTATTTATGAAAAATATTCTCTCTTTACATTTTACTTTGGGTAATAACCTTCTATTTTTTCTTAAATTTCACATATATTTTATAACTTTCTGTATTTTAATCTTTCTATTGTTAATAGAAATAAAAATAGTGAACATATTAATGCATTGTTTACATTAGGGTGTTTGGTATAAATAATACACATTTTAAACGGGTTTTACACTTAACACATATATAGTTTTTCAACATTTCAGGACTATAGTTGCTTTGGGAATTATAAATTTATCCTCACTTAGAAAAACTGAAGTGCTCCGTACCTCCTTAGTGCTATGACATTTAAAAATGTTCCAAGAAACATGAGTTCAATCAAAAAAAAAAAAAAATCCTTCCTCAAAAAAAAGGGCAAGATTCTGTGATCAAATAAATATTTTCTTGGGGGGCTTCCCTGGTGGCACAGTGGTTGAGAGTCCGCCTGCCGATGCAGGGGACACGGGTTCGTGCCCCGGTCCGGGAAGACCCCACATGCCGCGGAGCGGCTGGGCCCGTGAGCCATGGCCGCTGAGCCTGCGCGTCCGGAGTCTGTGCTCCGCAACGGGAGAGGCCACAACAGTGAGAGGCCCGCGTACCGCAAAAAAAAAAAAAAATTTCTTGGGTATCTATTTTATATATTTTTTATACTTTATACTTATTTATAAAATTTATATCCCCCAGACTAAGTAAATGTATTTAATTTATTTGAATCTCAAACTTTTTGACAATCTCTTAAGACTTATAGTTATTACTACACATGTAATTTTTCTGAGATTTTAGTGTGAGAGTGATTCTCATTATGTCCTAAAGATTCCATTGGATAAACTCTACCCAGATAATAATAAAATATTTTATTTTTTAAACATTTAAAAATTTTTTTAATTTAAAATTCTCTTTCCAGTTTATTGAGCTATAATTGACATGCAGCACTGTACAAGTTTGAGATGTGCAGCATGATTTGACTTACATATCATGAAATGATTACCACAATAAGTTTAGTGAACATTCATTGTCTCATATAGGTACAAAATTAAAGAAATAGAAAAAAATATTTCTCCCTTGTGATGAGAACTCTTAGGATTTACTTTCTTAACAACTTTCATATATAACACAGAGCAGTGTTAATTATACTAATCATGTTGTACATCACATCTCTAGTACTTATATTATAACTATAAGTTTGTGCCTTTTGACCACCTTTATCCAATTCGCCCTCCCCCACGCCCAGCTCTGGTAACCACGAATCTAATCTCTATCAGTTTGCTTACTTGTTATTGAAGTATAATTGACCTATAACACTATGCTAGTTCCTGTTACACACATAGTGATTCGATATTTCTATACATTTCAAAATGATTGTCACAATAGTTACCATACAAAGATATTGAATAATTATTGACTATAAAAATCTTTTCTCAATCAACTGAGCACAAAATTGATTATATTTGGCTATATAGTATGTAACTTGTTTGCTATGATTATCTTTTCTCTCTTTCTTTCTTTTAGGTAAGGAATTTAGTCTAAATAGTTCTAGATCTATTCTTGTGGATCTAGCTTCCTAAAATTCTTATAAATTGGTTTTTAAACTAAAGAACATCATAAGAAAAAATAGGGAATTAGATGATATTTTTCTCTGTCATATTTGGCAATACTGGGGTAGTTTCAAATTTTGTGATTAGTAATTTAGAAAATGTAATTTCAATTAATCAACCAATATAATTCAACTAAACAAATGTATGGAGTGAGGTGACGTAGTCAGAAAACTTGTTTTAATTTTTAAAACATCAGCTATTAGAATCTTTTAGTGAAACTGTTGGCATGGATCATCAGAATCATAGCAATTGAAATGATCATAGATCATGTCCAACTCCCTCATTTCTAAAATAATTGAATCTGTTCTTACCTTGGAGACCTGCATGAGTGTCAGGTAGCCAGTATGACTCTTAGCTATAGTCATTTTCTTTGGGTTTAGTCTGAATTTTCTTAGTTTCTGATTTAGGATTTGAGTCAGATGACTGAGTCTTCGGTTGGCACAAATTCTTTGGAGTGTTTGTAAGTGTTAGTACTTTAGAAAGTACTTGAAGTTCTTTGTAGCCAGATCTTGGGAGCAGCATTGCTTAGCTGTGTCTCCACAGACAAAAGAGTATGGATAAAGGCAATTTCTTCTACATAATGGATGAAGGGGAACTGACCAAAAACATCCAGATCACTCTCCTGATGTTCTCTTGTCTCTTACACCATCAACGGTTGTGGTCGCTCAGAAGCTGTCTAATTACTCAGAGAGAAATTAGTAACAGGTTAACTGTTAAGATTAAGATTATATGGTAGAATTTGTTGCTGGTGGTGTTGGTGTTGTTTTATTACTCACAAAGTAAACCAATGCAGGGTATTAAATTCAATTTTATTCTATTTCCAACTCAATTCAACCAGCATTCTATTATGTACTCTAGGGAATAAAAAGGAAAAGGCATGATTTCTTACATGAAGCAAAATATGTTTTATGTAATGTGAAACTAGTTACCCAGAAGCTGATTATTTGGCTGTAATGGAAATTCAAAATGGGTCCATAACTATAAAATGATGCCTAAAGAAATAAGGATGAATCTTTTGAACATTGTACAATATTTTATATTTCTGTTTTATCACCCTTTCATCAGCACAGTGCTGGATACAGTAGGCTCTGTATAATGACTTTTTTAGTAATTAAGGAATGGTGAGTAAAACATTAATTTCTAATTCATAAATCACATGCTAGATAGCCTATCTTTCTTTCTGAGTAATTTTATCATCTACTTTGTTGGTTAGCTGAATTGAAAGGTATACTCATCTTGGCAATGACAGTAAGTTGGAGAAAGATTTTGCTTCTTTTAAACTGTCAAACATTATCTACCCATAAGCATTAACTGTTTTTCTGTATCAATACCCAGTTTGCTCTAAGATAAATCATATGTACAGACCTTTTTGAACACTTAGCTTATACTTTTCATCACTGAGATTATGGGTTTTCCCCACTAACTTTTATGAATATTTCTGATTGCTGCATGCTCTAAACTTTGGAGACTTAGCAGCATGCAACCTAAAGAATTTAAAGACTCTAGTCTCTGCTCAGCTGACTTTTTAATTTTTTTCAAACTTTTCCAACTGGTACATCTGATACAGGGACTAGAGTGACTTTTCCATTAGTAGAAGTTCCTTTGTAGAAAGATGATATTCTATCTTCTGAGATGCCTGATTCTTTCATGGATATTCAGGTTTTTACTGTATCTTGAATCAAATCTGATAATTTCATTTTTCTTAGAAAATTATGACCTTCATTTCATTAGTTTGATTAAGTTTTTAAAATTTACAAAGACTGATGTAAACACAGTGTTTTATTATAATTTTCTAGTTTTTTATTGTACAACTCATGCAGTTTTCATTTTCAATTTTATGCATGCATTTCCAATTAGGTTTTATTTACTTATTAGACTAGTAAAAAAGATTTTCTTTTTTTTTAGTTAATTATCTTTCTATTAATTGATTTCTTTTACATTTTATACTCATTTTTTGAAGTTGGGTTTAAAAACAGTTAAAAATTCTCAGCATATGTACTTCTATTTTTTAAGCATGAGAAGATTTATTATAATGTAGTATATCATTTGGAGTTTAGTTGCAGGAGGAAAAACTTCTATTTTAAGCAAAAAGAAATCTGTTGGAATTGTACACTTAGACGTTGGAAGGCCTGAAGAAACAAACTTGATTCTGATCCAGCAAGAATGACCCCAGAAGACCACAGAACCAGCCTGTTAGGGAGGTACCATATTTGATACAATCAGAAAGGGAGGAATTGGGATGCCAATTGCTGGAAATGCTGACTTCATGAACGCAATACTTAGCTTTGATTCAGAAATCAGCAAGTCGCTATCACCACCACATCTATTTCCCCTGCAGAAAACCCAACTTCTCTATCACAGTGTCTACCAGGAGAAACTGCCTCAACAGCAGGAAACTGCTTCTCCCCATTTTCATCATTTAGAGCTCTGCTGCCCAGCATGGTAGTCATTAGCCACATGTGGCTGCTGAGCATTTGAAATGTGATTAGTTCAGATGGAGATGTACTGTAAGTTTAAAATACACACCAAATTTCAAAGACTAAATGGGAAAAAAAAAATGTAAAACATTCCAATTTTTAAATATTGATTACATGTTAAAACAACAGTATTTTGAATATACTGGGTAAAGTAAAATGCAGTATTAAAAATTAATTTCATCTGTTTTCTTTTTACTTTTTATAATGTGCCTACTAGAAGATTTAAAATTGCATGTGTGGCTCAGATTAAATTTCGATTGAACAGTGCTGTTCTAAAACTCACAAGAGCGCATCTCTTAGAAGAACCAATTTCACATCCAAAAATCTAGTTGTGAGGAAGTCATGTAAAAGTAGGCTTTAGCTTTCTAGCTCTTGTCATTCAGAAAGCCCCCCTGACTGAAAGTTGAAATGAATATTGAGCAAGCTAAGGCACTATATCTTCCACATGAAGTATTTTTTAGTGAAGAGCTTAGGCAATATCTCATAAAGTTTAAAATTTATTTTTCTCGTTGTAATGCTTTTTGATAGTATGTAGTTTTATTCTAATTTTATTAAATTTCACTCGAAAATTAATTAGATTTATTTTTTTAATCTCAAAGCATCTGAATTCTGTTTTCTTTTTTTGCCAATTTATTATTAATTTTTATTTCCTTTTATTTTTTACAGTGTGATCAAAGAAAATGGTTGCACATTTTTTTTGCTGTTTGGAATGTGTTAAGGTTTTTGTGTGTGTTGCCAACCAGCTTTGTAAAAGCCCCATAGGCATGGGAAAGGAACAGGTTTTCTCTTCTGTAACATAAGAAACTAATTTATATGTGTTAATGTCTTTATTTATATTAGTCAAACTGTCACTCCCTTGTTTTTTGTTTTGTTTTATTATTGTTGTTGTTGCATTTTGTTTTGTTTTAAACCTCAGAGATCTGCTAAAGATAGGGATGTTTAAAAGTCTCCGATTTTGCTAAAAATAACTTAGAATTAGGAGATGAAGTAAAATATTTATAAATAAAATAAAATAAAATATTTACTGAAAAGTAAAAATAGGAACCATGAAAAGTTCTGTGTGAGGAAATTTTTTGTCTGTGGGGATTGAAAAAAGGTACCATATAGGATAAGACATTTTATGTGATTCTTGAAATATGAATAAGTTTTAGTGTTAGAGAAGAGAGGAAGACGTTACAGCACGTGGGAACAAATAATCCGAGGTCGGTCTTGTGACAATACAGTAAATGTTTGCTAAAGCTAATGTGGGATTGTTAATGTTATAAGCAATGAGGATCCATTGAAGATATTGAGAAAGAGAGAGACATAATAGAGCTGATGGTTTTGGAAGATTATCTAGTGTAGAGGGTGTGGAGGAATATATTGCCACAGTTCATGTCAGTCATGACAATGAAAATGTCAGTCCACTGAATGGAATATTAAATACTCCATTAAGTAAATATATTACTATGAAGGAGTAATTCATAGAATTTGATAAAGTAGATTAAATTTTTCCAGTGGAAAGGGACAGCATATGGAAAAAAAAAGTCAATCCCTACACAAAGAGTTTTAGCCAGAATGACCAGAGATGATAGAAGCAGAAATAAAAAGTTTGGCAAGATATGTTAACTCTCCAATTTATCTCTCCTCTGTGCTCAGGTCTCACATATTCAATTGCCAATCTCTGTTCAGATACTTCTCATTCAGCTAAACATTAGCACACACAAGTTAAGTTCTTAACCCAAACAGATCTTCCCCATCCTGACTTTACCCCATATTATAGCCATATTTCTTATCTCAGTGAATTTTCTGTCTTACATGTTAAAATTTCTTTGAAAATATTTTCTTAATAGCTACATAATATTCTACCTTATGGAAGCAGCAAAATCACCTTCACCATTTCTCAACTGTTAAACATTTAGACAGTTCCCAATTTTGTGGTGCTTCAGTGAATGTTCTTACTTGTATTTATATCTTAAGCTACTTTTGTTATTTCCTTAGAATATAGTTCTTAGCATAATTCAATAAGAATAAAAGCATATAGTGAAAATAATATCAAAAAGTATGAGCATTAATCCTATACATTATCTTTTCAGAAGATTTTACTATGTTAATATTCTATCAGCAGTATATGAGTATGTATTCTCACCATATACATACCTACCCAATAGTGAATATAATCTACTTTTAATCTTTGACAACTTTAATTTCCAAAAAAGTATTATCACATTAACTAGAATTTATTTGATTAAATACTAGTGATATTGAACAAATCTTTCTTTTATTTATTAAATATTTGTATTAATTTTTCTGAAATGGCCCTTTTATAATCCTTGCCTAGCTTTCAACTGGACATTTTGGATTTTCCTTATAGGTTTTTGTTTTTTATAATCACTGTAAATATTTTCCTCAACTTTGATATTTTCTTTTTAATTCACATGGCATATTTGTAACACATAGCAATTTCTACTTTTTTGGGGTCTTAATTCAATCACTCTACTTTTCAATTTCATTTTAGTTTATGATCTCTTCATTCATATCTAAAGACCAGATGATATATGCAATTTACTTTCTGCATATTTTCTCTATATTTTTCCTAATTTAATAAGCTAAGAAATCAATTTTTAACACCATTTTATTGACCAATTGTTGTTTTCACAATAGTTTGTGATACCAGTCTACTTACAAACTATAGATTCTGTTCTTTTGAAGTGTCTGCCTATGTAGTGCTACATTGTTTTAATTATTTTGACTTCATATTATATATATTTAATATGGCATAGAGTATATATTATGGAATATACACTTCTTTAGGCATATAATTATTTGCTAAGACCGTTCTGTTATGAGTCTTCTTGTACAAAATGCTCTTAGCTAGTTTTATCCATGAACTTCTATGATGGTTAAACTTATTGACTGGGCCAGAGGGTGCCCAGATATTTGGTTAAACATTACTCTGGGTGTGTCTATGAGGGTATTTCTGAATGAGACAAACATTTGAATCAACAGATTGAGTAAAGGAGACTGCCCTCCCCAATGTGTGTGGGTCTCAGAGATATATGTATATGTTTCCTACCAGTACTGTTTCTCTGGAAAACCCTGACTTATACAATTTCTAACAAGTTTAAGCAAATAAAACTCCATTGGAGATTTTCTGTAATTATATAAAAACTACAAGTTAATTAGGAGGTAACTAACATCTCTGTACTAATACATGTTTTTATTCAGGAACATGTTTCTTTTATTCATATACGTCAGATTTATTGTCACTCAGTAAAGTTTTCTACTTTTTTTTTCTCATTTTATCTGTCTTTAATATCAGTTACATAGGACATAAATTTTTTATTTTTTAACATCTTTATTGGAGTATAATTGCTTTACAATGGTGTGTTAGTTTCTGCTGTATAACAAAGTGAATGAACTATACATATACATATATCCCCATATCTCTTCCCTCTTGTGTCTCCCTCCCTCCCACCCTTCCTATCCCAACCCTCTAGGTGGTCACAAAGCACCGAGCTGATCTCCCTGTGCTATGCGGCTGCTTCCCACTAGCTATCTGTTTTACATTTGGTAGTGTATATAAGTCCATGCCACTCTCTCACTTC
>NC_041220.1:58532350-58542212 GCF_002837175.3 Physeter macrocephalus
TTACATTTGGTGGTGTATATATGTCAGTGCTACTCTTTCACTTAGTCCCAGCTTACCCTTCCCCCTCCCCATGTCCTCAAGTCCATTCTCTACATCTGTGTCTTTATTCCTGTCCTGCCCCTAGATTCTTCTGAACCATTTTTTTAATATTCCATATGTATGTGTTAGCATACGGTATTTGTTTTTCTCTTTCTGACTTACTGCACTCTGTATGACAGACTCTAGGTCCATCCTTCTCACTACAAATAACTCAATTTCATTTCTTTTTATGGCTGAGTAATATTCCATTCTGTAAAGGTGCCACATCTTCTTTATCCATTCATCTGTCGATGGACACTTAAGTTGCTTCCATGTCCTGGCTATTGTAAATAGAGCTGCAATGAACATTGTGATACATGACTCATTTTGAATTATGGTTTTCTCAGGGTGTATGCCTAATAGTGGGATTGCTGGGTTGTATGGTAGTTCTATTTTTAGTTTTTTAGGGAACCCTCCATACTGTTCTCCATAGTGGCTGTATCAATTTACAGTCCCACCAACAGTGTATGAGGGTTCCCTTTTCTCCACACCCTCTCCAGCATTTATTGTTTGTAGATTTTTTATGATGGCTATTCTGACTTGTGTGAGGTGATACCTCATTGTGGTTTTGATTTGCATTTCTCTAAAGATTAGTGATGTTGAGCATCTTTTCATGGGTTTGTTTCCAATCTGTATGTCTTCTTTGGAGAGATGTTCCTTTAGGTGTTCTGCCCATTTTTGGATTGGATTGTTTGTTTTTTTGATATTGAGCTGCCTGAGCTGCTTGTATATTTTAGAGATTAATCCTCTGTCAGTTGCTTCTTTTGCAAACATTTTCTCCCATTCTGAGGGTTGTGTTTTCTTCTTGTTTATGGTTTCCTTTGCTGTGCAAAAGTTTTAAAGTTTCATTAGGTCCCATTTGTTCATTTTTATTTCCATTAGTCTAGGAGGTGAGTCAAAAATGACCTTGCTGTGATTTATGTCATAGAGTGTTCTGCCTATGTTTTCCTTTAAGAGTTTTATAGTGTCCAGTCGTACATTTAGGTCTTTAATCCATCTTGAGTTTATTTTTGTGTATGGTGTTAGGAAGTGTTCTAATTTCATTCTTTTACATGTGGCTGTCCAGTTTTTCCAGCACCACTTATTGAAGAGGCTGTCTTTTCTCCATTCTATATTCTTGTCTCTTTTGTCAAAGATAAGGTGACCATAGGTGTCTGGGTTTATCTCTGGGCTCTCTATCCTGTTCCATTGATCTATATTTCTGTTTTTGTGCCAGTACCGTATTGTCTTGATTACTATGGCTTTGTAGTATACTGTGAGTCTTCTTCCTTTCTTCCTTGATGAGTCTGGCTAATGGTTTATCAATTTTGTTAATCTTCTCAAAGAACCAGCTTTCAGTTTTATTGATCTTTGCTATTGTTTCCTTCATTTGTTTTTCATTTATTTCTGATCTGACCTTTATGATTTCTTTCCTTCTGCTAAATTTGGGGTTTTTTTGTTCTTCTTTCCCTAATTGTTTTCGGTGTAAGGTTAGGTTGTTTATTTGACATGTTTCTGGTTTCTTAAGGTAGGATTATATTGCTATAAACTTCCCTCTTACAACAGCTTTTGCTGCATCCCATAGGTTTTGGGTTGTCGTGTCTCCATTGTCATTTGTTTCTAGGTATTTTTTGATTTCCTCTTTGATTTCTTCAGTGATCACTTGGTTATTAAGTAGTGTATTGTTTAGCCTACGTGGGTTTGTATTTTTTACAGATTTTTTCCTGTAATTGATATCTGGTCTCATAGCATTGTGGTTGGAAAAGATACTTTATACAATTTCAATTTTCTTAAAAATATGAAGGCTTGATTTGTGACCCAAGATATGATCTATCCTGGAGAATGTTCCATGAGCACTTGAGAAAAAAATGTATTCTGTTGTTTTTGGATTGAATGTCCTATAAATTTCAATTAAGTCCATCTTGTTTATTGTATCATTTAAAGCTTGTGTTTCTTTATTTATTTTCAGTTTGGATGATCTGTACATTGGTGAAAGTGGGGTGTTGAAATCCCCTACTATGATTTTGTTACTGTGCATTTCCCCTTTTATGGCTGTTAACATTCGCCTTATGTAGTGATGTGCTCTTATGTTGGGTGAATAAATATTTACAATTGTTATATCTTCTTCTTGGATTGATCCCTTGATCATTATTTAGTGTCCTTCTTTGTCTCTTGTAGTAGTCTTTATTTTAAAGTCTATTTTGTCTGATATGAGAATTGCTACTCCAGCTTTCTTTTGATTTACATTTGCATGGAATATCTTTTTCCATCCCCTCACTTTCAGTCTATATGTGTCCCTAGGTCTGAAGTGGGTCTCTTGTAGACAGCATATGTACGGGTCTTGTTTTTGTATCCATTCAGCCAGTCTATGTCTTTTGGTTGGAGCATTTAATTCATTTACATTTAAGGTAATTATCGATATGTATGTTCCTATTACCATTTTCTTAATTGCTTTGGGTTTATTACTGTAGGTCTTTTCCTTCTCTTGTGTTTCCTTCCAAGAGAAGTTCCTTTAGCATTTATTTTAAAGCTGGTTGTGTGGTGCTGAATTCTATTAACTTTTGCTTGTCTGTAAAAATTTTAATTTCCCTGTAAAATCTGAATGAGATCCTTACTGAGTAGAGTAATCTTGGTCATAGGTTTTTCCCTTTCATCACTTTAAATTTGTCCTGCCACTCCCTTCTGGCTTGCAGAATTTCTGCTGAAAGATCAGCTGTTAACCTTATGGGGATTCCCTTGTATGTTATTTCTTGTTTTTCCCTTGCTGCTTTTAATATTTGTTCTTTGTATTTAATTTTTGATAGTTTGATTAATATGTGTCTTGTGTGTTTCTCCTTGGATTTATCCTGTTTGGGACTCTCTGTGCTTCCTGGAATTGATTGACTATTTCCTTTCCCACATTAGAGAAGTTTTCAACTATAATCTCTTCAAATATTTTCTCAGTGCCTTTCTTTTTCTCTTCTTCTTCTGGGACCCCTATAATTTGAATGTTGGTGCATTAAATGTTGTCCCAGAGGTCTCTAAAACTGTTCTCAATTCTTTTCATTCTTTTGCTTTATTCTGCTCTGTGGTAATTATTTTCACTATTTTCTCTTGCAGGTCACTTATCCGTTCTTTTGCCTCAGTTATTCTGCTCTTGATTTCTTCTAGAGAATTTTAAATTTCATTTATTGTGTTGTTCATCATTGTTTGTTTGCTCTTTAGTTCTTGTAGGTCCTTGTTAAACATTTATTGTATTTTCTCCATTCTATGTCCAAGATTTTGGATCATCTTTACTATCATTACTCTAAATTCTTTTTCTGGTAGACTGCCTATTTCCTCTTCATTTGTGTTGGTCTGGTGAGTTTTTACCTTGCTCCTTCATCTGTTGTGTGTTTCGCTCTCTTCTCATTTTGCTTATCTTACTGTGTTTGGGGTCTCCTTTTTGCACACTGCAGGTTGTAGTTCCCATTGTTTTTGGTGTCTGCCCTCAGTGGCTAATGTTGGTTCAGTGGGTTGTGTAGGCTTCCTGCTGGAGGGGACTAGTGCCTGTGTTCTGCTGGATGAGGCTGGATCTTGTCTTTCTGATGGGCAGAACCACATCTGGTGGTGTGTTTTGGGGTGTCTGTGAACTTATTATGATTTTAGGCAGCCTCTCTGCTAATGGTTAGGGTTGTGTTCCTGTCTTGCTAGCTTTTTGCCGTAGGGTGTCCAGCAGTGTAACTTGCTTGTCGTTGAGTGGAGCTGGATGTTAGCGTTGAGATGGAGATCTCTGGGAGAGCTTTCACTGTTTGATATTATGTGGAGCCGGGAGATCTCTGGTGGACCTATGTCCTGAACTAGGCTCTCCCAGCTCAGAGGCACAGGTCTGATACCTGGCCAGAGCACCAAGACACTGTCGCCACATGGTTCAGAAGAGAAGGGAGGAAAGAAAGAAAGAAAGAAAGAAAGAAAGAAAGAAAGAAAGAAAGAAAGAAAGAAAGAAAGAAAGAAAGAAAGAAAGGAAAGAAAAGAAAATATATTTATTAAAATTAAAAAAATGTTAAAGTAATTTAAAAAAGGAAAGAAGGGGGCTTCCCTGGTGGTGCATTGGTTGAGAGTCCACCTGCCGATGCAGGGGAGATGGGTTCGTGCCCCGGTCCGGGAGGATCCCACATGCCGCAGAGCGGCTGGGCCCATGAGCCATGGCCGCTGAGCCTGCGCGTCCAGAGCCTGTGCTCCACAACGGGAGAGGTCACACAGTGAGAGGCCCTTGGACCACAAAAAAAAAAAAAAAAAAAAAAGGAAAGAAGGAAAGAAGAGATCAACCAAACCAAAAACAAATCTACCAATGATAACAAGCGCTAAAAACTATACTTAAAAAAGAAAAAAAAGGGCTTCCCTGGTGGCGCAGTGGTTGAGAGCCCGCCTGCCGATGCAGGGGACATTGGTTCGTGACCCGGTCCAGGAAGATCCCACATGCCGCGGAGCGGCTGGGCCCGTGAGCCATGGCCGCTGAGCCTGCGCGTCCGGAGCCTGTGCTCCGCAAAGGGAGAGGCCACAACAGTGAGAGGCCCGCGTACCACAAAAAAAAAAAAAAAAGAAAAAAAATCGGACAGACAGAACCCTAGGATAAATGGTAAAGCAAAGTTATACAGACAAAATCACACAAAAAAGCATGCAGATACACATTCACAAAAAGAGAAAAAGAAAAAATATATATATCTATATATTAAAAAAAATGAGGGAGAGAGCAACAATTCAATAAGCATATCTACCTGTGATAATAAACTCTAAATACTAAACTAAGATAAACATAAAACCAGAAACAAATTAGATGCAGAAAGCAAACCCCAAGTCTACAGTTGCTCCCAAAGTCCACCACCTCAACTTTGGGATGATTCGTTGTCTATTCAGGTATTCCACATATGGAGGGTACATCAAGTTGATTGTGGGGATTTAATCTGCTGCTCCTGAGGCTGCTGTGAGAAATTTCCCTTTCTATTCTTTGTTCCCACAGCTCCTGGGGTTCAGCTTTGGATTGGCCCTGCCTCTGCGTGTAGGTCACCTGAGGGCATCTGTTCCCACACAGGCAGGATGGGGTTAAAGGAGCAGCTTGCTAGGGGGCTCTGGCTCACTCAGGCTGGGAGGAGGGAGGAGTACAGAATGAGGGGCAAGCCTGCAGGGGCAGAGGCCAGTGTGACGTTGCAACAGCCTGAGGCATGCCGTGTGTTCTCCGGGGGAAGTTGTCCATGCATCACGGGACCCTGGCAGTGGCGGGCTGTACAAGGTCTCAGGAAGGGGGGTGTGGATAGTGACCCCTGCTTGTACACAGGCTTCTTAGTGGCTGCAGAAGCCGCCTTAGCATTTCATGCCCATCTCTGGTGTCTGCGCTGATAGCCACAGCTCACACCCGTCTCTGGAGCTTGTTTAGGCAGTGCTCTGAATCCCCTCTCCTCATGCACCCTGAAACAATGACCTTTTGCCTCTTAGGCAGTTCCAGACTTTTTCCCAGACTCCCTCCTGGCTAGCTGTGGCACACTAGCCCCCTTCAGGCAGTGTTCACACAGTCAACCTCAGTCATCTCCCTGGGATCTGAACTCCGAAGCCCGAGCCTCAGCTCCCAGCCCCTGCCCATCCTGGCTATTGAGCAGATAAGCCTCTCAGGCTGGTCAGCAGCGATCTTCTGTGTGGGAATCTCTCCACTTTTCCCTCTGCACCCCTGTTGCTGTGCTCTCCTCCATGACTCTGAAGCTCCCCCCACCCCGCCACCCCCTCGTCTCCACCAGTGAAGGGGCTTCCTAGTGTGTGGAAACTTTTCGTCCTTCACAGCTCCCTTCCAGAGGTGCAGGCCTCATCCCTATTCTTTTGTCTCTGTTTTTTCTTTTTTTTTTTTTGCCCTACCCAGGTACGTGGGGAATTTCTTGCCTTTTGGGAAGTCTGAGGTCTTCTGCCAGCATTCAGTAGGTGTTCTGTAGAAGTTGTTCCACATGTAGACGTATTTCTGATGTATTTGTGGGGAGGAAGGTGATCTCCACGTCTTACTCCTCTGCCATCTTGAAGGTCTCCCTACTTTTTCTTCATAAAGCTGCTGAACTTTCATTTGAAAAGTTATTCTTCGGTATTTTTATTGAAAGTAAATAGGATATTTTTTATCAGAGTAGCTAGTTGGATACTGAGCCTTAAACTGGAATCAGTGCACTCTCATTATCCATCAGTGTAGGAACCTGATTTCTCCCCCCAGACAACTGGGCACTCCAATACTTGTTTAATAAAGAATTTGGTTTTTGCCTTCCTTTGGCTAATGCTTATTAAAGAGAGTATTGAGTTTTGTCTACATAAAAGATATTTATTGGGCCTAATTCACATGTGCTTTAATTTGAGGGGAATAGTTGTTCTACAGCATGGAGGTGAAGGGCAATAGAGAGAATGCTGGATAAGGGGCAATATGCTTCTCCCTGGCCTCAGTAATAGATTTGGGAACACCCTATCTTAACTCTCCCAGAAAGAGGCAACTAGCTCTCTTTCCTCACTAGAAATACTACACAAATTCAGGGGTAAAAAGAAAAAACACATTTGTTTGTTTTTCATTGTGAGCATATTTCACACAAGTCATCAGCTGACATCAGCAGATGGCCCCATAGCAATGGGGCTGGTAAGATAAATTCCACCCTTGATTATTAAAATAACCAAATCATTTTGATTTGACACTCAAATAATAATGTTAAAACAATTAATTTTATTGAACAGACAATAAAATATCCTTTTAATTTTAAATCAAATATCCTTTTTAAATGCTGCAATCCAATTTAAGATGTTTTGTTTTTGCACATCAAGATAGTTGGAATTTATAGGATTAATACCAATTAATGAAGTACATACCACTTAAACTTGGATATTTGCATACATTCTCTGTAGGTGTCAGCATTGCTTTGTAACAGCTGTATATCCAGAACTGTGTTTTCATCATGTCATAGGATGTAGCTTTTATGTTTAGTTCAGACTTAAAAATCAAAAGAGTCAATCCAAGTCTTAAGGACATCTCTTGGACCATTCTTTATTTTTTAACATAACAAGTTGTGACTGAACGATTAAATTCCAGTTGGTAAAAAATGTATGTTTATGTTTCTGCTTTAGCCATGAATGAGTACTTTCAAGGTTTTGCATGGCATTCTCTGAGATTAGAAAAAAAAAGATGCTTTGAAAAAATATGCTACAACATTCTGATTATATTTGGAATACTTAGAGATGATATTTCATTACTTGTTGACAGAACAGTTTATGTAGCATTCTACAGAGTGATTCATATCGTAGGCATCACTGCATCATCGTGTACATTTCATTGTTCTTAAGGTTCCAGGAAAAAAAGGTTTTTAGAATATGATGCACAAGATGCTATACCAGGCAAAGCCCTTTCCATTAGTATAGTAAAAATAGCCACAACTAAAGAAAAGATACATAAAATTGTATAGCAGGAAATAAATTGAACTAATTATGTTCAGCTGTTGTATCGTATTGCGTTATTAGAATTCAGTCTAAAGAACACTTCAGTTTTAAAAGGAGAGATGTATATGTTCACACCAATAGGGTATCTATTCTTGGGGCAGCTTCTCATTCTCTATGCTTCAGTAGAGACTTTATTAATGTGTACTATATTCAAGGCTCTGAAAATTCAGTAAGATCCTGAAGTGATGGAATCTGGTTTAATAAATGCTTTGTATAACTGAACTTGCACCCACAAGCAGTCCTGCTATGCATAGCCTCTGTCAGTAGGGACTTATTTAGTGCCTACACGGCTCTCATTCTCTAGTGCATTGTTAGAATTACTAAGGAGGGTGTAACACTTACAAGTGAACAAATCACTTGAATTATGTTCAAGTTTGTCATCACAAAACCAAGATTACATGCATTTATAATTATGATTGTATATTGTAAATTTTAACAGACTATTATAATTTTAAAGTGTTACAGAGAAAGATCAGGATCTTAGAAAGCACATAGCTAGGTGTAACAATTGAGTGTGGAAGTCATTTC
This sequence comes from Physeter macrocephalus, assembly GCF_002837175.3. Classification (NCBI taxonomy): domain Eukaryota; kingdom Metazoa; phylum Chordata; class Mammalia; order Artiodactyla; family Physeteridae; genus Physeter; species Physeter macrocephalus. Next base: position 58,540,400 of record NC_041220.1, read on the forward strand.
AAGCAAGAAAAAGAGACATAATGAACCTTTCTGTTCACTCAGTTGCTTGCTTGCTTGCGCACTTTATTTATTTATTTATTCATTGAAATTTTATTTTTTATTCTTTTTTAAAATTTAACTATACATTGATTTACAATGTTTCAGGTGTACAGCAAAGTAATATCTTGTAATAACCTATTTATTTATTTTTGTTGAAGTATAGTTGACTTACAGTATGATATTAGTTTTAAGTGTACAACATGGTGATTCAATAATTTTATAGATTATATTCCATACAGTTATAAAATATTGACTATATTCACTGTGCTCTACAATATATCCTTATAATTTATTTATTTTATATATCTAGTAGTTTGTACCCCTCAATTCCCTTTACTTATTTCACCCCTCCCCCCACCCCTATCCCCTCTGGTAACCACTAGTGTGTTCACTATCTGTGAACGATTTCTGTTTTGTTATATATGTGTGTTTGTTTTATTATTTTAGATTCCAAAATTATTTGCTTTCAATGTTATGCTCTTTAACTAGCAACTTTACTAGCTTCCTTTTTTATATATGCTGGTATGATAATACGTTAGTAAATACTGTGCATTTTTCTCCAGTAAATGATACCAAAATAATTTTATAATCATTTTGCAGCTCCTTTTCAGGCAGGCATTCTTCAAAACATCTGAAATAAGGTAGTTTGTGTGTGAAAAAAAAATCAAAAGCAGTTTCCCTTTGAATTCCACACAACATATGGAATCTCACTTGCAGCTGGCAGATGTACCTCTGGAAAAATTCAGAAATTTCCTCCATATCTCTCCAGAAAGTGAATCCTTATGAATCAACTTTGATTATTTTCTCATGTAAAAGTGAAATAAAAATGCAGCTGAAACACACTACCTAGAGAATGTCATTATGTGCAGCTTTTTGCTAACATGAAGATGTTTAGAGGGAAGCTGTTAGAAAGATATACTTCTTAGAGGTTGAAAATCCAAACCCAAAATTTTCCTATCATTATTCATTTAAAAACAGTTAATTTTTTATGCATTTCAGTGAAAGCCATTCTCATACATAAATACTTACAAGGTCAAGAGGAAGATTATTGGCCAAATTATAGCAAAATGGTTTTGATGGTTTGAATCTCTGGGACAGAAATACAAAATGTTGGAGCTGGAAAGGACCTACAGTACAATCTAATCCAGTTCTTTCATTTTTATAGGTGAGAAAATTGAGATTCAGAGAGGTTCCAACAACACCCAGTCACTCAGAACCAGTTCCACAAACCAAGGCCCTTGTTGTGATCTCAGCATTCCTTCTTTGATCCATGAAACCTACAGATTGACTTTGCACTTGGAATGTCTAAACAGAGTCAGATTGTGCCACAACATATCACTTGTTCAGCTTTTAAGCCAACTTACTCAATTAAAACTCAAAGTAAAGATATGTATTTACTATTTGTCCTAGATCAAATAAGCTGACTTTGGAAAATTTTACATTTTAGTCAAATACCACAGTTTCACATAAAAGCAGACTTAAAAATTAAGATGGCCAGTTGAAGGAAATAACTAAATGTAGCCTAATCCTTTGTACTTATGTGTATTGTGATAGTATTTTCAACACAAATTTCTTTTTACCTAAAGAATTTCTCAGTATTATTAGTTGTGACTACTCCAGTCTCTAGACTAGACGTTAATTATAAACACCCTTCCATAAAACAGAAACATAATGGAATTTCTGTTTGATGAGCCATACATGTATTTTTTTTATTATTTTTTTTAACATATTTATTGGAGTATAACTGTTTTACAATGGTGTGTTAGTTTCTGCT
>NC_041220.1:58542264-58556751 GCF_002837175.3 Physeter macrocephalus
TTTGGTAGTGTATATATGTCCATGCCACTCTCTCACTTCGTCACATCTTACCCTTCCCCCTCCCCATATCCTCAAGTCCATGCTCTAGTAGGTCTGTGTTTTATTCCCGCGCTACCCCTAGTCTCTTCATGACATTTTTTTTTCTTAGATTCTATATATCTGTGTTAGCATACGGTATTTGTTTTTCTCCTTCTGACTTACTTCACTCTGTATGACAGACTCCAGGTCTATCTACCTCATTACAAATAACTCAGTTTCATTTCTTTTCATGATACAAAATTAATGCACAGAAATCTCTGGCATTCTTATACACTAATGATGAAAAATCTGAGAGTGAAATTAAGAAAACACTCCCATTTACCATTGCAACAAAAAGAATAAAATATCTAGGAATACACCTACCTAAGGAGACAAAAGACCTGTATACAGTAAATTATAAGACACTGATGAAAGAAATTAAAGATGATACAAATAGGTGGAGAAATATACCATGTTCTTGGATTGGAAGAATCAACATTGTGAAAATGACTCTACTACCCAAAGCAATCTACAGATTCAATGCAATCCCTGTCAAACTACCACTGGCATTTTTCACAGAAGTAGAACAAAAAATTTCACAATTTGTATGGAAACACAAAAGACCCCGAATAGCCAAAGCAATCTTGAGAACGAAAAATGGAGCTGGAGGAATCAGGCTCCCTGACTTCAGATTATACTACAAGGCTACAGTAATCAAGACAGTATGGTACTGACATAAAAACAGAAATATAGATCAGTGGAACAGGATAGAGAGCCCAGAGATAAACCCACACACATATGGTCACCTTATCTTTGATAAAGGAGGCAAGTATATACAGTGGAGCAAAGACAGCCTCTTCAATAAGTGGTGCTGGGAAAACTGGACAGGTACATGTAAAAGTATGAAATTAGAACACTCCCTAACACCATACACAAAAATAAACTCAAAATGGGTTAAAGACCTACATGTAAGGCCAGACACTATCAAATTCTTAGAGGAAAACATAGGCAGAACACTGCTTGACATAAATCACAGCAAGATCCTTTTTGACCCACCTCCTAGAGAAATGGAAATAAAAACAAAAACATACATGTATTTTTATTAAAATTTCCACAATATTCTACAGGTACTTAAAACAAAAACTACATCCTAGGAATATTCCATTTATAGACTTATATTTCAATAATGTTTTATATCATATTTGCAATTTATACATGAGACTTCATTTCTGATATTTACTAGACCATATCATCATTGTTTATTGAACACAACTTTTAAAGCATTGTGTTTAAAACTTAGGTGAAACTCTCTCACTTTTTCCTCTGGCAACAAATCTCACTGCTGACCAAATTTCTCAAGATGAACTGGTTTATTTTTAGATTGCATGGAAAATCATTAGAAGCTACTACTGAGGTTCCAAAAGGTGCATACTAGTGCATATTCTTTGATAAGATCTGTTCTCCACCACAGATATATTCCTAGGTGACCATGCATTCTCGTTTCCTTGTGTCTCCCGGTCAGTCCTAGTTTATGCCTGTGGTTCCAGAAGAGTAGTAGTATCCCTGGCACTCTCAAAAGTATCGTAGTTTAGGTGATAATTTTTATGCTTACTATAGCGATGACACAAGCCAAAAAATACAGTATTTACAGTCCTCCTAGTATACACAAAAAAGATAAAATATTGGGGAAACTGATTAGAGTTTGCTATGTGAGCCTGATGTTACTGCTATAATTAAAATTAAACCCCTCATGGCCTCAGCCCAACTGCTACATATTCTTCATGGTCACATGAGGTGGTTTTGAGGGTCAGCATGTTATTTGCTTCAGTTCTTCAATTTAGTCTTAAGAATGGTCACACTGGATTTCAAGGTCAATGTTGCTAATAATCTTTATATTTTCTCTCTAAAAAGTTATTCTTTCTAAAAATCTATATGCTGTGGTTTCTGATCCTTCATCACACAGAACACAAATTTGCCCTGCTTCCTCCTTTTTCCTTGTCATAAAAGAGTATCTACGGGAGGCTGGAGTTGAAAGAGCTTTCAAATACTGGCCAGAGTCTTCAGACAGTACAGTGGCAGAAAGAACAGTAAAAATAGCTCACTTACATTAGCCTCTGTGTAAGGAATATTTAAAAATTAATACTATTTTAATATTTACATATCATGTTACTTGACCTTATAATCAACCTTGAATTATTTAACTTGTGGTTAGAGATGATCAAAGTTGATAGTAAAAAATAATTTATAGAGCACATGCAATTACAAACCGTTTTATTGGCAATATAGAAGAGAAAAATGAAATCTCTATTGATCCTGGATATTATATGATTGCTGGTAATACTTATAATACTAATTTGCTAACTGAGCTCTGGCAGAGAGGCAATGCTTCTTAGGTGATCATGGTGTATTTTAGCAGTCACAGTAGTCCTGGCACAAAAGGTCATGAACAAAAATTCATTTTCCTATGAGCAGAACAAAGACTCTTACATCTAGAATTCCCCTGAATTGCTACAGATTAATAGGGTTTTTCTATGTGTGTGTGTGTGTGTGTGTGTGTGTGTGTGTGATGTGTAGTGTGTGTTTAGGTTGTAGTTGTGTGCATGTGAGAAAGAGAAAGAAAGAAAAACCAGTTTTTAACCACGTTCATACCTCTGGAATGGCTCTTGCCAACTTAACTTCCATGGCAGCTTAAAAGGCAAGAATGATTTAAGAGGAAAAACAATTGCCTTCCAAACTGGAAGACACAAAGCTTATGACAGAGGAAATTAACCCAGTTAAAATGTTAAAGTAACATATAGCAATATTTCTGGAATATATCCTTAGATAAGAAAAAAAAAGAATCAATGTATAATTTTTCATATAGTTTAAGAAAACCCCAAAATTAAAACATTTCATTTGACTGGCACCATGTTAATCCAACACAAAAAGATCAATTGGAGGCCTGCATGAGCTTACAGAGTTCAAATGGAAACATAACAAAATTAAATTCTTCATAATTAATACTGTATTATAGTCAAAATACCAACTCTTTGTCAAGTCATGGCAAATGTAATCAAGTCAAACACTAGAGACCATATGAATATATGAAAATTAGAGATGAAATGAGGAGATGAGCCTGCCAGATTTCACAGCTTAAAAAAATAATGTTGAGATTCAGCCTCCCTAAGTTCAAAGATGATAAATGAGAAGGTTAAAAAACAAACAAACAAACAAAAATATGTCACTGAATGGTCTGTGACATTACCTTCATTGTTTGGCCCAGAAATTATGGCATTAGACAAATGACCTGGCATCTTGCAAGTGTAGCCTATTTTGAAATTATTGCCCAGTATTGGGCCTGTGCCACTTTCATTATTCTTAAACTCTGATGAAGTTTTTAAATTCTAAACTGAATTATAAAAATGAATACTAATATTAAAGAGCAAACTATGATCTGGCTAAGTGTACATTTGATTAGATAAGGTACAAAAACAATTAAGATAAGATTATTCTGGCACTAAGAGATTATTGAGTAGTAGCTATATAGTTAAACTAGCTTGATAATATCATTAATGTCACTATTATTCTTTTAAAATATTTTAATAACACATACACATTTGGCCTTCCTTTGCAGCTCCATCCTGTCTTCTTGGGAAACAGGGAGTTCTGACACACTTGGGATCAGCCAAACTCAGCCTTCATCTTGAATTACTGAGATTCACACTGGTGAGGCTTCTCCCAGGATCTACCCTTTTCTGGTCTGAGTGCTGAATCTCCCAACAGTGGGCCTCAGGCTCTCACTAGGCCATAGGAAGAAAGTATGTCATTATTTTTTTCTTTCTCTGGGTCTCTCAGAGACTCTGACACCTCCTGATTGTCTGGAGCTCTTGAGAATAAGTCACTGCTTAGCTCACAAGTAGATACTATGGACTTGGGAGTTGAGCAGGTAACTCTATTTTCAGAATTCTCCCCTAAGCAACGTGTTTTAAGCCTAAATTTTCTAGACAATTAGGCAATTATTACTGTATATATCCAATGGGTCTTTTGGCATTAAACTACTTTGCTGCAAATAAATTGAAGAGCACCTTGCTCTTAATATGCTGGTAAAAAAAGATTAAAAAGCTCCCTTTGATACTTCAAAGAAGCGGGAATTTTTCTCATGGTTATATTAATGTGTATGCCAACATGTATTATATTAATTGTTTGTGCATGTTATATTAATATGTATATCAAAATATTATACAAAAAACAATCTTGTTTTAACTTAACTTAATAAACAGAAAAATCTGGGCTTCCCTGGTGGCGCGGTGGTTGCGCGTCCGCCTGCCGATGCAGGGGAACCGGGTTCGCGCCCCGGTCTGGGAGGATCCCACATGCCGCGGAGCGGCTGGGCCCGTGGGCCATGGCCGCTGGGCCTGCGCGTCCAGAGCCTGTGCTCCGCAACGGGAGAGGCCGCAGCAGGGGGAGGCCCGCATACCACAAAAAAAAAAATAAAATAAAAAATAAAAAAATAAACAGAAAAATCTATTCTTTTCTACGTAAGAAAAGAACAAGAATTTTCAACAAGATTTTTGCTAGTTTTCTCTCTGTTTTTGAGTTTCATTTAGTCCATTTTGGAAAGTTGGGGCCTCTTCAAATTACTCTACTCAACTTCCACATGTATGGCTAAGTTGTCACTAAGAAAAAACTTTCTATCTAACTAATACTAATATCTAATAGCAAATATCAATTCATCTTCACAATTTATGACATTTTTTAGATTATGGTAGAAATACATTGTTTTCTGTTAATGAAAACTGACTAAATATCTGTTGGAAGAACTGATACTAATGTTTGCTCCAAAACTGGCAAATTTCAAGTGAGGAGCTTCTGACCTTGTTAAAGACAATGGCTAAGTCATCATGTATGTATAGATAAAGACAGAGACAGAGACAGGGACACAGAGACAAAAAGAGATATAGAGAGACAGAAAAAGGGTCAGAGAGAGAGAGACAGACAGACAGACAGAGAGAGTTTTGGCATAATAAAAACATTTTCAAAAACCATTTTTTTTTATTGTGTATGAGAAAATAGAGAAGATTTATAAATTGATAAAAAATCATTGGGATTTTTGAAAAAGTACAAGAGATTCTGATTCAAAATTAATTGAAATTTTCCTGGCAAAACTTTTCTCAAGAGTCATCACCAATTGATATTTTTTGAGTGTATATTATTTTGTTTATGTTTTAATTTGCCTATTAAATTTTTGAGGGTCATCCTAAGGAGCCTGGAGAAAAGTAATTTATAATAATACCATGTATTTGGTAGGCACACAATAAACAATGACTGATAATGATACCATATGATTCCAGGCTCTGGCGTCTTGCACTGAGTTTGGTTGAATTGCTAAGAAGAATGTCAAGTAGCCCTCTTTCTTGTTTTGTTCTCTTGTCTAACCTATATACAACCTATATATAATTTATTGGCTTTTTAAGGAATAATAGCAAGCCTAACTTTTCTTTCCATACAGAAAAGCAGACATTTTTGTGATCTACAGAACATAGAACATACAAACAGATGCACAAAACTAGCCATCTCTGTAGATTTGAAAGTGTATGTGCTTGTGTATGTGTGCTTGTGTGAGTATGTGTATAAATGTGTGTGTGTGTTGCAATAAGAAGACTTGTCAAGAAGAATTGTGTGGTTGACATAGATAAGACAGCCAGTTATTCTTCAGTCAATTTGCAGTAACTTCACTGTGCTCCTCTAGAGTTTTCAAGTGGATATTTTTATGCTGAGATCAATGGTTTCATTGTAGTCCAGGAAAATCTAATAAACAAAACATGATCCAAATGAATGTACATACCTTTTAAAAATGTTTTACAAGGCATATAGAATTTTTTTTTTCTCAAGTAGTCAAGACGTACAAATGATTTAAACCAGAAGTTGGCCCTGGAGATAAAAGCCTAGGGCATATTTGGATCCAGATGACTTGAAAATACTGAGTTTATCCTGTGAACATGGCTGGTGATAACAAACTGTTCAAGAAGGAGACCTAGGAAAGGCATGAAAAAAGACAAATGAGAGGTGTCACTTGAAAAATCTTATATATCAGTTATGTCCACCCTTCCCACCTCCACTCCCATAAACTTTTTTTTTTAAAGTTGGACTTTACCTAATATTGCTGAGGACTGATCAGTATTGCAACAGGAAAACTGTTGTTTTTTTTAAATGTGATTGGAGACCTAAAGCCCAAATGGAGGTGACACCACAGAATACAATTTCCTGATGCTATTAGAAAGAAAGACAATTGATTTAAAACTATTTTTTTATCTTAGTATCTATTGCAAAATGTCAAACTTTATCAAATGTTAAATGTCACTTCTTTAAACCCATGGTTTTGAAACATTACTGTTTTATTAAAGGTTATCAGTCTGACCTAGATTAGCGATATGAATTGTTATTTTGCATTATGATTTGACAAGTACCTCTATGTCTTATTGTCTTATTACTTAAGGAAAAAATACATTGTTTAAATATCTCTTTTATTAGAATAAAAATGTTAAGTAATAAGAGCAGTAATTCAAGGAGAGTATATTTAATTAATCAGTAACAGGTTCTTTCCTTTTTTCAGTGCAAGCCATTTCCTTCCAAATTGAAAGTATTGAGTTCTTATTTATTTATTTAATTTTAAAAATTCTAAACAAAATGAATATTTATTTTTTTGAATTCTTGAATTTTATTTTATTTATTTTTTTATACAGCAGGTTCTTATTAGTTATCTATTTTATACATATTAGTGTATACATGTCAATCCTAATCTCCCAATTCATCCCCCCCCTCCACTTTCCCTGCTTGGTGTCCATACGTTTGCTCTCTACATCTGTGTCTGTATTTCTGCCCTGCAAACTGGTTCATGCCATTTTTCCAGATTCCACATATATGCATTAATATACGATATTTGTTTTTCCCTTTCTGACTTACTTCACTCTGTATGACAGTCTCAAGATCCATCCACGTCTCTACAAATGACCCAATTTTGTTTCTTTTTATGGCTGACTACTATTCCATTGTATATATGTACCACATCTTCTTTATCCATTCCTCTGTTGATGGGCATTTAGGTTGCTTCCATGACCTGGCTATTGTAAATAGTGCTGCAATGAACATTGGGGTGCACGGGTCTTTTGAATTATGGTTTTCTCTGGGTATGTGCCCAGTAGTGGGATTGCTGGGTCATATGATAATTCTATTTTTAGTTTTCTGAGGAATCTCCATAATGTTTTTCAGAGTGGTTGCACCAACTTACATTCCCACCAACAGTGTGGAGGGTTCCCTTTTCTCCACACCCTCTCCAGAATTTTTTATTTGTAAACTTTTTAATGATGGCCATTCTGACCAGTGTGACATGGTACTGCATTGTAGTTTTGATTTACATTTCTCTAATAATTAGCAATATTGATCATCTTTTCACGTGCCTCTTGGCCATCTGTATGTCTTCTTTAGGGAAAAGTCTATTTAGGTCTTCTGCCCATTTTTTTAATTGGGTTGTTTGTCTTTTTAATATTGAGCTGCATGAGCTATTTATATATTTTGGAGATTAATCTTTTGTTGATTTGTTTGCAAATATTTTCTCCCATTCTGAGGGTTGTCTTTTCATCTTGTTTGTAGTTTCTTTTGCTGTGCAAAAGCTTTTAAGTTTCATTAGGTCCCATTTGTTTATTTTTGTTTTTATTTCCATAGGAAATAAAAAAATAAAAAAAGCTCTAGGAGGCGGATCAAAAAAGATCTGGCTGTGATTTGTGTCAAAGAGTGTTCTTCCTATGTTTTCCTCTAACAGTTTTATAGTGTCTGGTCTTACATTTAGGTCTTGAATCCATTTTGAGTTTATTTTTGTGTATGGTGTTAGGAAGTGTTCTAATTTCATTCTTTTACATGTAGCTGTCCAGTTTTCCCAGCATCACTTACTGAAGAGACTGTATTTTTTCCATTGTATATCCTTGCCTCCTTTGTCATAGATTAGTTGACCATAGGTGCCTGGATTTATATCTGGGCTTTCCATTGTGTTCCATTTATCTGTATTTCTGTTTTTGTGCCAGTAACATATTGTCTTGATTGCTTTGTAGTATAGTCTGAAGTCAGGGAGTCTAATTCCTCCAGCTCTGCTTTATTTATTTACTTATTTATTTCCAGCTCTGCTTTTTTTCCCTCAAGACTGCTTTGGCTATTCAGGGTCTTTTGTGTCTCCATACAAATTGTGAAATTTTTTGTTCTATTTCTGTAAAAAATGCCACTGGTAATTTGATAGGGATTGCATTGAATCTGCAGATTGCTTTGGGTAGTATAGACATTTTCACAATATTGATTCTTCCAATCCAAGAACATGGTATATCTCTCCATCTGTTTGTGTCATCTTTGATTTCTTTCATCAGTGTCTTATAGGTTTTTTTACAGGTCTTTTACCTCCTGAGGTAGGCTTATTCCTAGGTATTTTATTCTTTTTGTTGCAATGGTGAATGAGATTGTTTCCCTAATTCTCTTGCTGATCTTTCATCGTTAGTGTACAGGAATGCAAGAGATTTCTGTGCATTAATTTTGTATCCTGCAACTTTACCAAATTCATTGATTAGCCTCAGTAGTTTTCTGGTGACATCATTAGGATTCTCTATGTATAGTATCATGTCATCTGCAAACAGTGACAGTTTTACTTCTTCGTTTCTAATTTGGATTCCTTTTATTTCTTTTTCTTCTCTGATTGCCATGGCTAGGACTTCCAAAGCTATGTTGAATAATAGTGGAGAGAGTGGACATCCTTGTCTTGTTCCTGATCTTAGAGGAAATGCTTTCAGTTTTTCAGCATTGAGAATGATGATCGCTGTGGGTTTGTTGTATACAGCCTTTATTATGTTGACGTAGGTTCCCTCTATGCCCACGTTCTGGAGAGATTTTATCATAAATCGATGTTGAATTTTGTCAAAAGCTTTTCCTTTATCTATTGAGATGATCATATAGTTTTTATTATTTAATTTTTTAATATTGTGTATCACATTAATTTGTGTATATTGAAGAATACTTGCTTCCCTGGTATAAATCCCACTTAATCATGGTGTGTGATTCTTTTAATGTGTTGTTGGATTCTGTTTGCTAGTATTTAGTTGAGGATTTTTGCATCTATATTCATCAGTGATATTGCTCTGTAATTTTCTTTTTTGTCGTATCTCTGTCTGGTTTTGGTATCAGGGTGATTGTGGCCTTGTAGAATGAGTTTGGAGTATTCCTTCCTCTGAAATTTTTTGGAAGAGTTTGAGAATAGGTGTTAACTCTTCTCTATATGTTTGATAAAATTCACCTGTGACACCATCTAGCCCTGGACGTCTGTTTGTTGGAAGATTTTTAATCACAGTTTCAATTTCATTACTTGTGATTGGTCTGTTTAAATTTTCTATTTCTTCCTGGTTCAGTCTTGGAAGGTTGTACCTTTCTAAGAATTGTCCATTGCTTCCAGGTTGTCCATTTTATTGGCATATAGTTGCTTGCAGTAGTCTCTTATGATCTTTTTTATTTCTGCAGTGTCAGTTGTGATTTGTCATTTTTCATTTCTAATTTTACTGATTTGAATCCTCTCCCTTTTTTTTGATGACTCTGGCTAAAGGTTTATCAGTTTTTTTCATCTTCTCAAAGAACCAGCTTTTAGTTTCATTGATTTTTGCTATTGTTATCTTCATTTCTATTTCATTTATTTCTGATCTGATTTCTTTTCTTTTACTAACTTTGGGGTTTGTTTGTTCTTCTTTCTCTAGTTGATTTAGGTGTAAGGTTAGGTTGTTTATTTGAGATTTTTCTTGTTTCTAGAGGTAGGATTTAATTGGTATAAACTTCCCTCTTAGGACTGCTTTTGCTGCATCCATAGATTTGGGGTCATTGTGTTTTCTTTGTCATTTGTTTGTATGTATTTTTAAATTTCCTTTTTGAATCCCTCAGTGATCTCTTGGTTATTTAGTAGCTTGTTGTTTAACTTCCATGTGTTTGTGGTTTTTACAGTGTTTTTCCTGTAATCAATTTCTGACCTCATAGTGTTTTGGTCAGAAAAGATGCTTGATATGATTTTAATTTTCTTAAATTTACCAAGGCTTGATTTGTGACCCAAGATGTGATCTATCTCAGAGAATGTTCCTTGTGCACTTGAGAAGAAATGACAGAAAATTTAAATATTATTTATCTTTAGACAGCACATAGCCTTTTTCATACTTAAAAAAGAAAAAAAAAAGGAATTAGAGGCTATGGTGTCTGTTGAAGGGAGATTGAGCTGTGCTCCCATCTACTGTAAAGCCTGGATATAGAATTTACCTTCACTGCTATAAATATTTCAGAGATCCTGAATGTTAAAATATCTCCCAATCAGATGAGACTGTTGATCACTTTTAGCCAGGTTAAAATGGATCAAAATTTATTATAGCCCACATCTTCATGATGGAGATTACCCCAATAATTTCAATAATAATAGTTACCATTTACTGAGTGCTTGGACACTAATGCTAAATCTCAGTTAATCTATATGACAGCACCATTAGGTAGATACTAAAATGTTCCCATTTTCTAGATATGAAAACTGAGGTTTACAAGGATTAAGTAATAGTCTAGTCATATAGCTCTAAATGGTTGAGTCATCATCCAGTCTTGTCCATCCCAGAGACTGCACTCATTACCACCACCCTATACTGCATATGTTTCTCATTGTAAGAAGGTTTTAAACTAATCTACAGTTCAAAATTATTTTTTAAAAACTATCTGGGTAAAGAAGAGAAGATATACTGAGAGTTGTCAGTATCTCCTATGATCAGGCATGAAAGCTCAAGAGAAATTAAGCAAGTTTTTAATGCTTAAATATAATTTAAAAGGAAGGATTTGAAGAGGAGGAAGGAGAAATTTCCATTTGCAATGAACCTGCTCCAGAAGGAGAACCTTAAACCCCTATTTGCTGATGCCATTTTCTGCGTGAGTGAGTGAGTGAATGTGTGAGTGTGCATGACTGTGTGTGTGTGTGTGTGTGTGTATGTGTGTGTCTGTGTGTTTAGGCTACTCAGAGAGCAACCAAGCTCAGAAATTTGGCTCTGATCCACCCTGGGGTGCCAATAGAAACCTGGTAGGAAAATGAAATCCATTCAATAGAGTACAGGGTCAAATATGCATTTATTCATAGGGCCAAACATAAGTCATGTTGTCTTTCACATTAAAAAAAAAAAAAAAAGGATGTGCAGAAGCAAAAATCTGTTGTTTAGACAATCGTTTGAATTTAATTGAGAAAGTTTCTGAAACTGTCCATGTATGAAGGAAATCATTACTTAAGCAATATTTGTATAATACAAATAAATTAGTGTCTAATACAAATAAATCCTTCTATTTTAATTAGCTGTAATCCACTGTAAATTTTTAAAATGTAAGAATGGGAGACTGGACGACATATAGGAAGGGAACACAGTGGGGTAAACACAGAAGTACATGATGTTCTAAGTAGAAGAGAACTTGAGGTTGAAGTGATCCTCTGGCACTCAAGGGCAGGAGCAGGGCAGGATATAAGGCTGGAAATACTATTAATACTAAACCAGAAATTAATTATAATTTATGTTTACAAAGAAGAAAATTTTGATTTTTATTTTGAACTAGGAAACTAAAAAAAAAATGGTGCCCATGCTTTCCTACTGCTACTAGCATTGTGTAATCCAGGACAACACAGGTAAGGGGACACGGAGGATACAGAATGTCCTGGAGGATAGCAGGCATTCTGTTAATGGCACAAGACATCATGTTACCCAGGAGTGGAGTTTGCCCATATAGAGGATGTTGCTTCTATAAGAAAAAGTGGGATAGAGGCTGTGAATTATTTGATTCTGAGAAGATGTTTGGCCCTCGTTCACAATGGGGCAGATGGTACATCAGATGTGAAAGAGGGTGTGCTTGTGTATCTAAGTAGTTCTGAGACTATTAAGATATGTCAAACCACGATTCAAAAGATGCATTGTAAGTTCTTTCTATCGGCTCAATAATAACTTTCATTCTTAATATACTAGTTTTTCTGCCTTTGTATTTTTTTCTTCAAAGTGTTTATTATGTTTATTAAATCTATTGTACAGTGATGAATGAAATTTGAATTATTTACATGCTCAGCCTTTGAGAAAATAACCTGATTTAATCAGATGATGCAAATGTATCATGTCTCTTTTATTTATTTATTTATTTATTTATTTAAACATCTTTATTGGTGTAGAATTGCTTTACAATGTTGTTAGTTTCTACTGTATAACAAAGTGAATCAGCTATATGCATTCATATATGTGACCACCTAGAGGGGGGTGGGATAGGGAGGGTAGGAGGGAGACGCAAGAGGGAGGGGATATTGCTCAGTTTGTTAAAATAAAGTTTAATAAGCCTAAACCAAAGCATTTTCTTTCTTAAAAAAATCATTTTACTCACTACACACCACACTTGAAAAAATACAAAGGGCAAAAAAGTGTTGTTAGTTTAATAGCATTTTCAGTATGAATATTGTTACCATAATTGATTTTTTATTTATTTTAAATTTAATTTAATATTATTTTTTTGCGGTACGCGGGCCTCTCCCTGCTGTGGCCTCTCCCGTTGCAGAGCACAGGCTCCGGACGCACAGGCTCAGCGGCCATGGCTCACGGGCCCAGCCGCTCCGCGGCATGTGGGATCCTCCCGGACCGGGGCACGAACCTGTGTCCCCTGCATCGGCAGGCGGACTCTCAACCACTGCGCCACCAGGGAAGCCCCATCATAATTGATTTTTAATTATAAATTTTACACAAATAAAAAGAGAGGTTTGAATTTTACAAGGAATTTTGATCCTAAGGACATACATGATATTATGGGTTTAGTTTTTCTCAGAATGGTAATTAACCAGAAACTCTACAAGATGGTCCATAAAATATACAGCATTATTTGTCTGCTGTAGTGAGAAATCTGACACCCTCTTTCTGTCCTGAAGATAACTGAGTTTAGAATACAAACAGCACAGGACAGCTAAACTGTCACCCTCCATAAAGGCAGTGATGGAAGAGTACTCAGCACTTCAACTCGCACGGCTTTAACCAATTGCTGAGCTGAATTAATTGTCAGAGTAGAGTAAGTCTCAGTAAAACATTGGCTGAATGTTTCTCTTCTTTTTTGTTGTTCTTTGGAGGGTAGGGATATAGAGGAGACAAAATTTTGTAAAATGTCCTTTAAAAAGGAAACTATGTAAATAGGATCTGAATCTCATTTTAGTGCCTCATGATCACAATTTAGTAGAGACCTGTGGGTCTAGAATCTATTTTACTTAGAAAGAGAGGTGAGATTGGGCACTTTGCTTTTTTAGGTTTGTCCTTGCTCTCCTTCCAGCGCTTATACAGACTAGATGCATTATTCAGGGGCAAGATTTCTTATTCACAAAGAAAGTTGGATTAGTCTCCATGGATTTCAGAATTGTCTGGAGAAATAATCTAAGTGTTTCTTCAGCACAAAGTTAGCTGAAGTGCCGCGGAGCGGCAGGGCCCGTCAGCCATAGCCGCTGAGCCTGCGCGTCCGGAGCCTGTGCTCTGCAACAGGCGAGGCCGCGGCAGTGAGAGGCCCGCGTACCGCAAAAAAAAAAAAAAGAAAAAAAAAAAAGAAAGCTAAAAGTATTATAATTTCCATTTTATATCTAAGTAATCTAAGACTTATTATAGAGAAGGTTAAGTTGTTTGTACATTGTCACACTGTTTTGAATTCAAAGAGGTTCTATAAGAATCCACCTGATAGATTACAAAAGTTCTCTGCACAGTGTCATATTGTACAAACCCATAGAAACAACTGTTTGCTGTCTACAGCAACGTATCACCATGAAGTGACATGTTAGAGTTATGAACCAACAGAACAAGCGTTAAGTATATGAATAAGGTTTTCTGCATTCTAATGCTAGATGTGAGCTAAATTTCTGACTTAAAATGAATGATTCAATATTTTTGGCTAAATGGACATTTAAATAATGTTAATTTGATGAGAGTGTTATTGCATTATATAATATTGTTAGATTAATAAGCAGAACTGAAATATTACTGCAATAGTATTTTTTGTAATTGCTTATTTCTGCCACTGACTTCATTGTATAAATTAAAAATCAGATTCCTCTAAAGTTTTTCTTTTTTGGCTTATACATTTTGTGTTTTTTCTCTTTTTATAATGCAATCAATTACAACTACTTTTTTTTTTTTTTTTTTTTTTTTTTTTGCAGTGCGCGGGCCTCTCACTGTTGTGGCCTCTCCCGTTGCAGAGCACTGTCTCCGGACGCACAGGCTCAGCGGCCATGGCTCACGGGCCCAGCCGCTTTGTGGCATGTGGGATCTTCCCGAACTGGGGCACGAACCCGTATCCCCTGCATCGGCAGGCGGACTCTCAACCACTGCGCCACCAGGGAAGCCCCTACAACTACTTTTTTTTTTTTTTTTTTTTTTTTTGGTATGCGGGCCTCCCTCC
>NC_041220.1:58556791-58565693 GCF_002837175.3 Physeter macrocephalus
GTATGCGGGCCTCCCTCTGCTGTGGCCTCTCCCGTTGCGGAGCACAGGCTCCGGACGCGCAGGCCCAGCGGCCATGGCTCACGGGCCCAGCCGCTCCGCTGCATGTGGGATCTTCCCAGACCGGGGCGCGAACCCGGTTCCCCTGCATCGGCAGGCGGACGCGCAACCACTGCGCCACCAGGGAAGCCCCTACAACTACTTTTAATATACTGTTATGCCAGCTTCTTCCAGAATCTAAACTCAAAGTGTCTATCATGTCACTCTTAAATGACCCATTAAATGTTTCATAATACACAAATATACTAACAAAACAATTTTCTCACTAAGAGTGACTCTGTCACCAATTATTTAAATAGCTGCTTTTTTCTTCTGCTGCAGTATTCTGGATATTTTTCTCTTTTCTTCTCTATTCTGTGCTTTCTCTCTCCCTTTCTTCCTCCTCCCTCTCCCATCTTCCTCATCCTCCTTCTTCTTTCCTCCTTCTCTCTCTCTTCTTCCCTCATCTCTCCACTTTCCCTCTCTCATCTATGTCTATTTCTCTATCTCTATCTCCCCCCTTTCCCTTTCTCTCTCATTGCCTCCAGTGGGTTAGGTTTTTATGCCCCTGCCTTTTCCCTTTTAACACCTACAATGGACCAGCCATTGTCCTACGTGCTGAGTACACAGACTATTGACTCAGTTCATGCTTCCCTCTTTCTTATTCTAGTTAACTTCCTCACTTCTTGAATCCTGAGCTAAAGGTGTGAGAGCTTCCCCAGTTTCCTCCAGACAGAAATAATCCCTCTGTACTTCTTTTGAAGGAGTATAATAATTATAGTATTTAGTTACAATGAAGTAATATTGGTAAAATGAAGTTGGAGGTGGAATGATGTGTGCTCTATCATAGAGAAAACAGCACAAGATTTCAGTTTTGTAGTAGAAAATTTACAAATAGAATATGTTAAATGTGGGTAAGAAACAGCTGACTATAATCAAACCCATAGCTACTCAGTCTTCACATCAGGTACCATGAAGAACAATACAGAAGCATGTAATATATGTGAGGAATATTAGGCAGAGAATCCAGAGATCCTAATCCAGCTCTTGGTTCTGTCTCTTAACAGCTATTTCACACTGGGCAATGAGTTTATTCCCTTCGATTCTAAATTTTTGTATGTCTGTATTCTGAACATTTTTGTAAAACTGGTAAATTGTCTATGAATTACACAACCCCTAATGTCCTTTCCACTTATAAATTCTATGATTTCAAGAACTTTAAATGCCCTCAAGAGAGTAAATCTTAGTGATTTATCCACTCCTACCTTATAAACTACCTTACATCCAAATACCACCAACGTTTAGTATACCCGATTTGGTAAAGTATTTTCTCTTACTTATTAGCTGTCTGGCTGTGGTAGGTAAGATTTTGTTTTGCTTGGATTTTGTTCCTGTTGCCTCATACTGTGCTTTGAAAACAATACAGTAGTTTGAATGAAGTGAGATGAAGATAAATATTGTCCTCAAAGCAGTGGTAGCCAAAGTTCAGCAAGTAGAGAGTGGGATAATGGCCCTTTTCCTCTTTCGTATAAGTATGGGTGGTAGCCAAAGGTACTCTGTTGAATGTTGCTTCCTGTATACACTGTGTATCATTGTATGTGCTACTCTGGTCAAATTTTAGAAAGTATGCCAAATGGAATTTCACACCATGTTTGGAGGAGGAGAAAGACAACAAAATGAATTTACCTCCCTTCTCTTCACCCCATTCCCAAAAATCCTTCACCAAACAGAGAAGGCTCAGATATAACAAACATTTTCAGTGGAATAAAACTCTGGTTTGCCAAGCAGATGAATCAAATATCAAGTTATTATTTTTGCCTTGTATCCCAGCAAGAACTCCAGGTAGTTATAATCAACACTAATCTACATGACTGAGGGAGTATGTTTTCCTGCCCTCTACTGACAAAAACACTCATTATGACTCCCAGCTCCCAGTTATCTTGCCTCTAAGAGCGTACCTGTAAAGATGGCCTTGTGTACTCCCAGATTTCCTCCTGACTCTCAGGTAATGCTTAGGGATTTATGAGGTGAAAAAGATCTCACAATTTAAATGGAAAGATTGGGAAAGAATCAAGCCTAAATAAAGAATCATGTCAGGAAAAGTCAGTGCAAGAAAAAGGTAGAGGGGAGCCAGCAAAGGAAAAGGAGACTTAGATGGCTGCAAAGGTTAAGAATCACTGTTTAAAAGAAAGCTTTAGTATTAATCTAGCCAATGGATAGGTGAACTGGAAAGCAACTGAAAATGTGGAGTGGATTACTTAACTCTCAGTGCCTCAATTTTCTCATCTTTAAAATGGTACCCACATGAGAAGTTTGGTACTAAGGTCTAGTAAACCAATTCCAAAGCATTTAGCATTACATCTATTAAGTATTCCAGAAATATAAATTGTTGTTATTAATGTGATAATAATAAAGGATGAGTGATTATTTCATGAACAGTTTAAGAGAAAACATAGTTATTTGGGACAAGAAAAGTGGCAGAATTTGGAAATAAGGAGTGTAATCATCTTAAATGACAGAAGACTGTATGGGGATGGATCCTAGGTTGATAATGAAATAGAAAAAAATTCATAAATATAGCAAAGTATAATTTGACATAGAAAAGTGAAAAAATGTGAATTAGAAGCAAATCTAACAATCTAATATTTTTAAACTGAGAATTTCAAAATAAACTTGAAATCTAAGCAGGTGTCAGAGCAACTAAAGAAAAATAAATATGGAGGTAAACGCCAAACAAAGAGAACAGGGAAATCCTGGAAACTTCTATTAACCTGTATAACTTCCCTCCTAATTATATTCATGGAAGATATATTAGTAGAACAATTTGTAAACAGCTCGATATATTCCAAATCTGACTGATCATTGATAGAATTTTTTAAAGCCAAGTCATCAGTGTCCTCACCAGGGATACTAGTACCACTATGTGAGAAATTTCCAGTGACTGTGGAGATAGAATTCTCTGGCACAATCAACTGGCTGCCTTCCATGATAGTACATCCTCTCCAGACTGACTAAAGGAATTTTCTCATTTAAAGGAACTGAAAGTGGGTTTCATATGAGATGGCTCTCCAGTGTGCAGTAAATAGTAAATTGTAATCAGATTTTCTTTTCATGAGAGTTTTAGACATTTATTGAAAAAAATGGGCAAGAAATATATACACAAAAAAACTCTGAGTAGAAGCATCTTAGAACACTGTGAATGTGTTGGGGGGGTGTATAGACACACATACACATATTTATATACCACAATACTAGTTGTTTTTGTTGTTTTGAAAAGAAAAGAAAAATAGAAAGTTGGAGAGGAGGCTAAAAATAAATTGTAGAAATTAGGACATTGGGAATATGTCCCATATCTGCAGATATGAATAATTAGAAGTGAGCTGATGATGGAACTCAGGTAGCCTTTCTACTCAAAAGATAGCTTACACGTGAGACTGTATATTTTTATGAAGTCATGGTGTGCTGAAAGGTCCTGGATGCCATCTAGAATGTTATTTTAAATATTACATGATTTCTAGATAGATTTAGTTATTGACTTTGTAGATATCAATATGTTTATTTCATGGCTGATTAGCTTCTGTGTTGTTTGATAACTGGGATCCCTCAATTTGTTGTTTTTCCAATGCAGAAATTGTTCTTTTATCTTGATATACAATCCTGTAGTTATGTATTTTTATATTCCATTCTTGTGAAATAAGTAACAAAGCCTTTCACAGGCTCACCATGCAAGTATGTAATTCTTATAGGGAAAATGAATCATGATATTAGGAAAGAAATCCTTCTCATTTAGGGAACTGTAGGAAAATGTCACTTGTGTATGTGTAAATTTTATTTGAGGAGATTACAAACATTAACATATGAAATATTGCCCCATCCAATTGTGAATGTGTGTGAAAAGCTAAGCAAAGTCTTTCATGCCTGTTACCATTCTCTGTATTTACCAAAAAAATTGTTAAATCTAAGCAGTTATGCCCATCACAGACTCCAACTAGAAACCTGAACTAAGCTGTACAGGGGCCTTGAATACACTACATGAGACACTAAAACAGTTCAGTGGGTCAGATAAACAGATTCAGGAAGGATAGTTGTACCTAAAAGATTTCCTCTCCTTTTCCCTTTGTGCACTATGCTCATTCCCACACATATGGTATCTGCAGAAGAAAAGTTAGCAGTTAACAGAAACAAAATACTTGGAAAATATTTTAATATTTGTGATCATTTTACTTTAAAAAATATTATACAGGAGGCTGAGACTTTTGCTCTGATGTTATAGACACAAAATATCTCTAACATGTATTTGTTACTAGGCTTTTTCACATTTAGAATAGTTTTCTATTGTGAATAGAATTCAAATGAGTGACTCACATATTAACAAACTAGTAGACTGGAGACAGACAAATATAATGTAACTAAAAGTTAGTTATTTAAATTGGAACTTAATGAAAAGATGAAGAGCCTTGAAAAAATGAAGGCAAATTGTCTAGACTATCAATGATGGGATGATTAAGTGCTGCCAGATCATCCAATCATCCAATGAAGGATGATTAAGTGCTGCCAGAGGAATCAGAATAACCTAATTTTATTTAAATCTAGCTAAAAAGGTAGATAGCATACTAATAAAGTCACAAATAATACTGAATTAAGAAGTGTTGAAAACCCCCAAGGTTTGCAGCTTCCTTTCCTCTCCAACTCACACTGCAGACAGATCAAAAGGGCTATTTTAATAATTCATACCTGACTAATCAAATTTCTAAAAACTGAGAAACATTTTATTCCCACAAAAATTCTCAATTCTATAGATTTCTTCTCCTATACGTCTAATAGGTCTTCGGGATTTATCCCAAATTACATAGAAATAGGCAAATCAGGAGACTGTGGTAAGCACCTTGGAAAAGCAAACACAAATCTAAAACAACAGAAGTTACAAAAATTGATCTAAATTAAGCCAAATATAGATAGAAATTTTGATTTATTCAGAAAGATACATATTAAACCTGACTGTAGGCTATAACCTAAATTATGTATAAACATCTGTATAGTAAAGGAACTTTTACTAGTTGCTTATTAGCCCAAGCTTAAATTCACATAAGACATTAATGAGAGAGTCAACATCAGCCCCAAAACAATCCATTAATGCTGATTATACTGATTACACTGAAGACCTCTTAGGTGGAATAATTATGTGTTTAGATATGTGCAGCTGGATGTTTATTCCCATGCTCAGCTGTGTCACATTCCCAAATGACAAAAGAAACTGCATGTCATCTGAGAGACTTGAAAACATTTCACAAGAAAATCTCCTTCAGAAATTCAATTTTCCTCAAACATAAGATATTCGTTATTACATACCGTATTGTTGTAAAGTCAAGATGAGCTCAATCAGAGTGATTCCCAATACATTTTAAATATCCCACTTACTTGTGTCTGGTTGGCCAAAATCTAGTGATGCTTATTCTACTAAATCAATATATTTAGCACAGGAGTTGAATCCCAAAAAATATTGAAAAAATACTTATTTTGAAACAAAGAGAATTCATTATTTCCCCAATACTCACAAACAATACAGCATTTTTAATTATTGTTAATATTTTCATTTCCTGAAGACAAGATTTGCCATGTGAAAATCAAAAAATATGGTCAAATCTTAATTATCTAAACACCTTTACATTTCTAACTCATTTACCATCATCTAAGTCATTTCCAGGCTAAAGGAATAAGCTCAACTCATCTTTGGGTTTGTGAGAATTGTCATTAAGCTGTAAAATGAGTTAATCCCCTGCCAAAACTTGCAAACTTTAGAATAGAAGGCCTTTATCCAGAAGTACTGGAGAAAAGCATTTTTAAAATTGTTGGCAGACACAGTCACTGGTAACTCTGCAAAACAGTTGGCTTCTATTTCCTCCTTCAGACTTTTTACTCTCTCAGAGGCCCGTTCATTCATGCTATCCCTGGTTCCTAGAAACTTTCAGTCTCCCAGCAACTTTACTGATCATTTCACCCTTTTCAAAATTAACCAGATTTGTCCCCCATTTCTCTAAGGATCTTCTCTCTACATTTCCAGGAGATAACTAGTTAATTCAAAAAGCAAATCTGATACATTTGCATGTTTATAGTAGCTTTGATAGGTAATGTTTTAACCCAAAAGGATGGTATCTGCAGCCAGGTCTCTTGGGGTTGCAAGCTCATCCATCGGTATTTTTCAGTTTTTAACATTTAATCTGCCTATCCAGCACATCCTAAAGCAAAATACCATTGAAATATAGTAGAGGTGAGTTTCATTCCTACTACATGCACTAATAGATTCACTACCAGGTACTCAGATGGATTTCACATGATAAACACTTATGCAGGGAGTTATTTCACTGGATATTTAAAAACAAAACAAAAAACTTCTTTGTTAAAAACGTGAATCCCTATTGCTTTTGTAACATGTAGCAAATTTGCTCCTCTCTCTCTCTCTCTCTCTCTCTCTCTCTCTCTCTCTCTCTCTCTGTGTGTCTCTCTCTCTCTGCCAGCATTGACACCCTGGCTATTTTCATGCTGCTCTACATAATTGGTCTCTGAGTACAATGAAGCTGCCACCTGTTCACAAATATACAAATCACTTGCCTTTGCAAGCATGATTTAACTGAGTCACGATGGAATAATGAGCCCGGACACCAGTTTCACATCTGTATAAACATGGATTCACCTCCTGCACTCAGTCTGATAATTTCTCATAATAGAATAAGGGTTATATTTAAATGAAAACAATGTAATTATTATCCTGATCTTATTTGATTTTAAGTAATTCTTCCACTTTACCCTTTCCACTTTCTGCTCTACTTACTTTATCTCTCTTTTGCTGAGAATTTGCTGTGTCCAGATTATCCAATCAAAAGCAAACATAGTTTTCCCCAAAGACCCCCCAATACAGGATCAAATATTCAGGATATCACATTTCTGGACTGTAGTTCTTCATCTTGCCTGGCTCAAAGAATACAGAGCTCACAAAAGAGTACTTTTACTCATTTTTATATATTGGAGTCATCTAAAGGTTTTATTTTTTAACATCTTTATTGGTGTATAATTGCTTTACAATGGTATGTTAGTTTCTGCCGAACAACAAAGTGAATCAGCTATATGTATACATATATCCCCACATCCCCTCCCTCTTGAGCCTCCCTCCCATCCTCCCTATCACACCCCTCTAGGTCATCACAAAGCATCGAGCTGATTTCCCTGTGCTATGTGACTGCTTCCCACTAGCTATCCATTTTACATTTGGTAGTGTATATATGTCAATGCTACTCTCTCACTTCGTCCCAGTTTCCCCTTCCCTCCCTGCATCCTCAAGTCCATTCTCCACGTCTGAGTCTTTATTCCTGCCCTGCCACTAGGTTCATCAGTACCATATTTTTAGATTCCATATATGTGCGTTAGCAGACGGTATTTGTTTTTCTCCTTCTGACTTACTTCAGTCTGTATGACAGACTCTAGGTCCATCCACCTCATTACAAACAACTCAATTACTTTCCTTTTTATGGCTGAGTACTATTCCATTGTATATATGTGCCACATCTTCTTTATCCATTCATCTGCTGATGGACATTTAGGTTGCTTCCATGTCCTGGCAATTGTAAATAGTGCTGCAATGAACATTGTGGTACATGTATCTTTTTGAATTATGGTTTTCTCAGGGTATATGCCCAGTAGTGGGATTGCAGGGTCATGTGGTAGTTCTACTTTTAGTTTTTTGAGGAACCTCCATACTGTTCTCCATAGTGGCTGTATCAATTTACATTACCACCAATAGCGCAAGAGGGTTCCCTTTTCTCCACACCCTCTCCAGCATTTATTGTTTGTAAATTTTTTGATGATGGCCATCCAAAGGTTTTGAACAATAGGATTAATCAGCATTGGTACAGAGCTGGAAATATACCGTGTCTTTTCATTAGTGCTTTAAAAGATTTAAAAGGATTAACTGTCATTCTATTATGCAGCCAGATTAATTAGCTAAAGAAAATCTCATAGCTGCATGGCTATTTCTAACCATGTTCATCATAGTCACTATCTTCTGTAAAAGAGCATCTGAAGAAAATTTACAAAGTTTCCTCAGATTGAAGACTTAGTTGCATATGTAACTTTTACTTAAATTATTTGAGAACTAATTCAACCAGACCACATGATGTCAAGAATATTACCATATTTTCTATTGGAAACATTCCCAGTGCTACTTTTAAAATACATAAAAGAAAAGGGGGAAATTTAACATTATGGTGAAGTTGATATGTAGAAAGATTACAGATATCAGACAAAAATATATATAATATACATATTTCCATGGCTCCTACATCATCTTGTTTCTTGATTCCTAAAATGAGGAAGGATAATATTTTCATCCAAAATCCCCAAAATTCAGAGGAATTGTCTGATAACTTCTTTGACTACCACATCTAATTAGCAAGTGACAATTAGTTTTCTACTTCCCCCTAAACCCAGCTTTTTATAATATGACTGTCATATTTTTATGACATAGGATCTATGAAAAAAAAAGTATTATATTTATAAATATATAATACATAAGTTAGTTTATGTCTCTAATGTAGATATTTCATCTTATAAACTATATTCTGCTTATACATAGAAAAGAATGAAATAATGCCATTTGCAGCAACATGGATGGACCTAGAGATTATCATACTAAGTGAAGTAAGTCAGACAAAGACAAACATCATATGATATCACTTATATTTGGAATCTAAAACAATGATACAAATGAACTTATTTACAAAACAGAAACAGACTCACAGACTTCAAAAACAAATTTATGGTTACCAAAGGGGAAAGGTGGGGGAGGGATAAATTAGGAGTTTGGGATTAACCT
>NC_041220.1:58565781-58600072 GCF_002837175.3 Physeter macrocephalus
CACACTACTATATATAAAATAGATAATCAACAAGGACCTAATGTATAGCACAGGGAACTCTACTCAATATTTTGTAATAACTTATATGGGAAAAGAATCTGAAAAAGAATGGGTATATGTATAACTGAATCACTTTGCTGTAACTAAAAGAACATTATAAACCAACTGTACTCCAATATAAAATAAAAATTAAATAAAAAATATATATTCTGCTTATAAATCTTTATAATTTTAAAATTGGAAGGAGGCTATGAGATTATATAATCTAAACCTTTCATTTTAGAGATAAGGAAATTAAAATCTCTAAAAACCATAAGTCCAGAGAGTGGTAGTCCATGAGAGAGGAATCACCTCTCTGTTTTGTTAATTGTTATATCCACAGTGCTTTAAAAAGAGGCAGGTAGGCACTAGATACATATTTGTTAGATGAATGCTTGAGTGAAAACCAAGATAAGAAAACCAGGACTGCTTTATATACGTTTAGCATTTAGATCTTCATAAACAACATCTATTTGGTCTATAACAAATTCAGTTCAGTAATTACTGAGTACTTTCTATCAGAGAGTATGCAAGATAATTTGGAGAAAACAATTTAAGTTGAATGACATAACTTTTGCCTTAATGTAATTAGTTATGTATAATTTACATTAATATCATTAAAATAAGGTATTTGCTAAAAGAGTTACCAAATACTAAGAAGGGAGAAATTATTTCTCAATGGTCATATCTAGAAAGTCTTCATGAATGAAGAGGTATTTGGCCTAGATCTTGAAAAGCTGTTAGGAAATCAATTAACAGAACTACTAGAAATGTCCCAAGAATGTTCTAGGAAGAACAAATTTGAACAAGAACACAAAGGCAGGAAAAAGCATGACTTGTTACAGTAATAATGGGCGGTTGGCTGAAGAGTAGTATATGAAAACAGAAATAAACCTGGAAGAGATAGGCAGAAGCCAGATTGTGAAGGGCTTTGAATGTCTGTGCTTCATCAGGCAGGCAGTGGGCAAGGAAGGCTCTGACCAAGGGAGTTACATACTAAAAAGATATCAAGGCTGCTCCGGTTGCAGTGTCCAGAGAAAGTAAAGATCAGACCTTTCCTTTAAGGTCCTTAGGTAAGGGGCACAACTGTGTGTTGCATTGTACAGACAATAAATACTCCCTTAAAAATATCCAATGTGTTTCTCTGGACATATTCTTTGATTCATTATGAAATGATTACATGTACCATGGAGGTAAGAGAGAGACAAACATGGGTGGATGTGAGCAGGAAAAGGAGAGGAAATGGAGAAGTAGCTTTTGTATTTTAGGACATTTGTTGTTTTAAGAAAAAAATGTTATATTTTATATAAATGCTTTCAGTATTAAAGCTTTTTGGAGTTATAAATGTTGTCTCTCTGGGAGACCAGAAGAAATTACAGGAAATTGAAATAGACATGATGCAAAAAACCTGATATATATGGAGAAATGTATGACCCTTCTCCTTTTGAGTACCTATAACAACAATTGCAACCGGTTATCTTTGGCTGTATTAAAGTCCAGTTTAGATAGCACCAGATGCCAATATCTGCTGGGTTATTTTCAAACATACAAGCATACATCTAAAAGTATATTTGTTTTGTTTTATTTTGTTTTAATACTAATGCAACTTCAACATGATTGTGAACCCTTAATTTACTCTATTTCCAGAATTAGGCAAAAATACATGATTACATTTGATGGAATTTTTAAATACTTTTAAATTTCATCAGCCAACTCCAATTTAAACAATGTCAGAATCCGACAGCATTAATGGTTAGACAAACTAAACAGTAGGTAATATTGCTGACACCTTTTTTATTTGTAGAGTATGTCCCAATAAGCTAAAATTGAAACATATAAGGTAAGTTAAAATGGATCTTGATTTTTTATTTGATGGTAGTCTCTTTAACTTTAGTGTGTGGGTGGAATGCTATCCCTTCTCATAAACAAACGTATGCAAGAATCATTATTGCTTTGGCATAAAGAAGGAACTATTTACAAATTATCTTTCCCTCTCCCCTGGCATCCTGCAGTAGTCTTCCATTGAGATTTAAATTCAGGACCTCCAGAGAACAGATGGTGGAGATCTTATCTTCTAGCTGATCGGGAGCACGGGGCAGTGTAACTTTGTCTGATAATCCAGTCACTTGAAATATAATGTTTCTTTTAGTCTTCCATTTGCCTCTGTTCTTCAGATAAACACTTTATTTTTTATCAACAATAAACATTTCATTTTTATTTGGTCTGCCCTCACAAACTGACCTGGAGCAAATAAAACCAACAGAAACAGTCTCTTCTGTTGTTAGATTTAGGTTTGGCTGGTAATATGTAATCAGTAATCCAAATTTCTTCCTTCTGGTATTTTTTGTCAAGCAAATTTACTTCAAGTTGCATGCATAAGTTTTGCTGAAGACAAAGTAAACCAAATAAATCCAATGGAGAGGGACAAAGATAGATGCTATGATCTAAATAATTCCTCATTTTTAACAAGTAAATAATGACTCTGTTAAAATACTGTAATGGTCTTTTTTTTTCTTCCCATTTTCCCCTCAGACCTATTAGGGTGTCTTGTGCTGATTTAGATCAAAGAGTGGGTATTTAAATGATACTAGCATTTCTCTTCATTTCTTTCTCAAGCATATTTATCTACATTCATATATACAAGTACATATTTTAAACTTTACAACAGAATCAACTTATAAAAGGCAGGGGATTTCAAAACAAAATAGAAACAAAGAACTATAACAACAATGGTCATATTGCCTTATTATCACTGGATGTTATTAAAAGGTAGCCAGATTTTCAGCCTATTCATAGTATGCTTAGAAGGAAGCTTTAAGATATAAAAAGGAGAGAAAGAAAAAAATCAAAGGAAGTCTTTGGAGCATACCACTTGAATTATATATTTTAAAGGATATTGAACATAGTATGTAAAAAAATCATAATCATACCAGAAATCACATTATTTTCACTCCAGGTCTAATGAACAACATGCTGTGAATATTCTATCAAAGAAAAGAAACAAACATAAAAGTGAGCGTTTAAACAATAATCCTCATTAATCCAACTCAAAGACTTGATAGATTAGAAAGCATTTTCAAATATGTCAGAGGATGCCCAAGAATGTGGCACCTGGCCAGAATCCTTGTTGGAGGAATATTATTCACAGTAAGGGTCAGGGGAAAATAGCTTAATTGACATACAAAGAGAAGGTGGAGAATAGGGAGTGATAGAAATATTGTATGAATAACAAAACATTACCTTTGACTTGTTTACTCTTAAAACATTTGAAGAGAACACCCAATTTACATTAGCTATTTGTGAAAGAAGCAATTGAGGCAAAACCTTGCTACTTCCAGAAAGGAAATGTGTTTGTAGTTGTCTTATTTTGTATTGTGGTAAATGCTGGTCAAGTGGCCCTTGTGACTTATGTTTCATTCATGATGCATTAGAAAGAATTTACAGGTTCTATACAGAGAAAATGTTTATTATAGGAGAGCTACAGCCCCCCTTTCTTCTTTTTCAGTTTCAATTTTGTTAATGCAGATGATCAAATCTATGTATTAAACACTTATCTTAAAAGGGCTATTTGACCAAAAAAAAAAAAAATCCAAAACTTTTCTAAATTAATAAAGACCACTTTATAGATGCCATCATATGGTAGGGATTCTGTGTTCCACAGGAAGTGACTTTTACCAGACATGATTTTTAAGGCTTTTTTAGTGTTAAATTTCCACTGTGCTACTTTTGAGTTTAAATCATAATTTAATTAATATTTTAATACTTTATAACCACAGCAGCTTTGGAAAGCTTCTATTTCTATCTGATTCACATAAGAGTTGAATTCCCATACTCTTAAAATCTGGCTTCAAGAAACTTCCAACTTTGCCTTAAAATTCATATATCACATCAAAATGTTGCAAGTAAAAATTCTAGTTTCAAAAACAGTCTATTAAAATTACACTGGAATTTTAACATAATAAAAAAATATAAATATTGATGACATCATGATAGGAAGCAACTGTAAAGTAGGTAATTTTGTTTAAGAAGTAACACGGGTCAAAATGATTTATACAGTTAGCATATAACAGATAACAATATGCATAACTCCTGTATAAAACAAATACCTACTGTTGTCACAGCTGGGAGAGTGACCTTTTCAACTTTTTGAAGCTCTACCTTTGTGAATTATTGGCAATTTCCTCACTATTGGGAAAGCATCCCCTTCCATGGCCCATGTTCTTTCTCCTTCTTTCTATATCTGTGTACACAGTAACTGAATAAAAACAGGACTATTGGCTAGTTGAATGTTTTTGCTGTGCAAACCACAGTTTTTAACCAAAATCTAGAATCATTAAGAGGCAACTGTCACACTAGTGCACCTTCTGGGAAGTGTCCTGGAAATGCTCTTGTCACATCGTGCTTGTTAGAGGACCATCTTGGACAATCATAGGAAAAGAATGGAGAACAAAGGACATTAAAATGAAACTATTCCATTTGTAGAAGAATAAATAGTAGTCATTACTTCTTTTTAAATCAGTTTTAGGAGTTTTACTCAAACTTATCCGGCCTAATACTCCTGGTTCACCAAGAAGGGCAACAAAAAAAACAAGGAAGATTGGAAGCACTGCAAGCTGCTGAGGAGAACTGTTGCCCTAGCTGAGTGCCCAGTCAACTCTAGTGCTAGTCAAATTCCTCAGGTACCTGCAGTGGCTTACATAGTCTCAAGGACAATGAAGCTGGGAAAAAAAAATATTCTCAAGGTGAGACAGGAAGGAATGGGGCAGGGCACAACCATTAAAAGAATGACACAACCATAAAGAATAGAATATGACAAAAACCGTTTAGAACCTACCAGGCCCAAGATGGTGAAAGATTCGACTTCCATTTGACCTTGAGCCTCATTATACACTCATTGTAATACATTAATATGCTAAGTGACACATCCACAGGCACCATGACAGTTCCAAGGCCAACCATAAAAGGCTAAAAAGTGGGCGATGGCCCCATTCCTGTAAATCCCCAACCCTTCTCCAAGATAGGTAGAATATTCCTTATACTTGTTAGCCTATGAAATTACCCAGCCCATAAAAACTAACCACCCCTCACCTAGGTGTGCTCTCACCTTTTGAAATGGTCTTCATTCTATCTATGGAGTGTGTATTTCTCTAATAAACCTGCTTTCACTTTACTATGGCTCGCTCTTGAATTCTTTCCTGCATGAAGCCAAGGACCCTCCCAAAATAGCTGGAATAATCTTCCCACTTGTTAGCCCATGAAATTACCCAGCCCATAAAAACTAACAGCCCCATGCCCCAGGGCCCCTCTCACCTCCCGAGAGGGACCGCTTTCTGCCTATGGAATGTGTATTTTTCTAAATAAATTCGCTTCCACTTTACTATGGCTCGCTCTTGAATTCTTTCCTGCATGAAGCCAAGGACCCTCGCTTGGAGGCCCATCCCAGGGACTCACTCAAGACCTGGGACACGACCAACTTCTTGCACCCCAATTTTTCCTACAACAAAGTTACCCCATTTACAGTTCTAACAAGTCTTGTGTTATTTTACATGTCTGTGGCACTTTTCCCCTGTCTGGTGTGCTTTTAATCTATTCCTTTGTTTGCTCCTTGTAACACTCTGTGATACAAATGAAGAAACCAGAGTAAACTGATTTTAACAGTTCTGCTTCCTTGGAGATCCCAACTGGTTTCAGGGCATTCTTGTTTCTAATGGGAAACTCAGAAATATAGTGAGGCTCCAACAGGACTGGACTTATGAAGAGCTTTTCTAAGTCATGATGAATTGCCAAGTAATTGGAAAAACTACCAGGTTATATTTTCTGAGTGAGTGTTTTCAGGAATAATATCTTTATTATTTGCCAGCTGCTATGCTACTTGTAAATATAAGTCAAGATGTTTATCAAAAACACATTTGGGGGAGTCAATTCTTTGGGGAGATCAAAAGTGTTATTTTAAGAAGAATTTAGAGGGGACCTTCAATTCTCACAATAGGTAGAATTAGAGTTCCTGAAAACCTTGTCAGCAAAACATCTAAAATTTAGAGTTAGAATTTTTTTTTAATTACTAACAATAAATAAGCTTCATATATTTGTTAAACAGTGCATATCTATATAAATAAAACTGAAAATAGGAAGGAAGTAGGGAGTGAATGTAAATTGGTGCAGATATTGCTATATTCCTTTCCTATTTCAGTGTAAATAACTGCAACTACAAAAACTATAGGACATCACGGATACAGAAACAAGGACTGTGTTAGTTTTTATTTGTTTGTTTTAATCAGGATGTGTTCCTCTGGCTGGATTAGAGCTGCTAAAATGGGTATAAACTGAGATCTAGGCAAGAGAGTATATGAGGTGTTGGGGGAGGGGAGGTAGGGAGGAAAATTAAAGTTAAATAATAACACAGTACAGAGGCTTAAAACTTCTGTGGGACTGTTTACTCCTGTAATAGCATCTCCATCTCCACCCCCATGCCCACCATCTTTCCTCCACCTTGGTAGATCCAACAGTACAGGGCTGACCAGGGATGTGGTGATGGTGGGGTGGTAGAGGGGATACAGACTTTGTCATGGCTCCTAGAGATGTGCCCCAGGTACATGATAGGAGAGCAGTGATGGATAACAGTGTGAGTCTTATGGGTGGAACAAAGAAAGTTAGGAGAAGCAGATCAATGCCACTCTCCTGAGGAATTTTCCTCCACTGTGAAGTGGGACAGATTACAGAACACTGGTACCTGATATTCCACAGGTAAAGTCATAGTAATGACAACCAAACACGTTTTCCTACAGTACTTCATCATTTTCCTTCTCTGGGTAAATTCCTCTTTGGAATGGAAATTTGCCTCTAGTATTTTCCTTTTTTTTTCTTTCTTCTTTTTTTCTTGTTTAAGTGGTGCTTGTGATAAATAGATTTTTAAGTATTTTTAATTCATTGCTAAGCCAATGAAAAGGAAGGAAATTTAAGCGGACAAAAATGAGGTAAAAGCAGGAATCTAGAGAGGTAAGCGAGCACTGAAGGTAGCTTCTAATCCGAGGGCATACACCAAACTTTCATTTTAAAGTCAGTCTAAATGTGTCAAAAGCTAAGAAAACATAGTCTACAGGCTTTCCAGGGAGGCAGGAAGGCTAATAGAAACACTAAACTAAAATGAGTAATGCAAAGAGTTATTCCCTCAGTATAAAGGAAATCCAAAAATACAGCTAAGAACAGAAATATATAGTGAGAAAACTTGCCTGTCTTATCTGGGTAAAAAGAAAAAATGTCCTGATAGTTAAAAACTATAAACTGAGTATCACCTGGGTTTGAGGTCAGAATTTTTTTTTAATTTTTTTAAATTAAATTTATTTTATTTTAATTAATTTATTTATTTTTGGCTGTGTTTGGTCTTCATTGCTGCGTGCGGGCCTTCTCTAGCTGCGGTGAGCAGGGGCTACTCTGTTGCGGCACGTGGGCTTCTCATTGCCAGCGTCTTCAAAACTTTAAATTGAGAATTTATTCAGTCTTGAGCTGAAAGTGCCCTCAAATACCTGGTATAAATAAATACAGTTTTCTGAGGAAAAAATTACTTTGAGCCAAGGTCTTAATTCCCACAGACAAGTTCTGAAAACACATGAGTGCACAGTAAATTATTATGAAATACCTAAAGAAGCAACAGAAACAAAAGAATGATGACACATGTTTTAGAAAATTCAGGTACTGAATAATCAGATAAAAATATAAAATAATATATACTATGTTTAAATAAATAAAAGAAGACATTGAAATTATATACAAGCATCAACCAAAAGCTATAAAAATGGAGAAAGCAGTTATGGAAAAGAACTTAGAACTTTTAAATACAAAACTATAGTAACTGAAAATGTAATTACCCCTTACTTTAAAAGAAGATTACACAGTAGCAAAAAGATAATTAGTAAACTAGAAGATAAATATGAAGAAATTACATAGAATGTGGCATGGAGAGACAAAGAATGAGGAAATATGTAATGTAGATTAAAAAGTCATGGAGGATAAAGTAAAGAGAGAAGAGAAAGGATGGGAGAAAGGCAATTTTGTTTTTGTTTGTTTTGTTTTGTTTTAATTTTTATCGAAATATAGTTGATTTACAATGTTGTGTTAGTTTCAGGTGTACAGCAAAGTAATTCAGCTATAGATATACATACATCCACTCTTTTTTAGATTCTTTTCCCATATAGGTCATTACAGAGTATTGAGTAGAGTTCCCTGTGCCATACAGTAGGTCCTTGTTAGCTATTTTATATATAGTAGTGTGTATATGTCAATCCCAATATCCCAATTTATCCCTCCCCCTTTCCCCCCTGTTAACCTTAAGACTATTTTCTAATCTGTAACTCTATTTCTGTTTTGTAAATAAGTTCATTTTTACCACATTTTTAGATTCCACATATAGGCACTATCAAAGTTTGTCCTCTGTCTGACTTACTTCACTCTAGGTCCATCCATGTTGCTGTAAATGGCATTATTTCATTCTTTCTAATGACTGAGTAATATTCCATTATATATATGTACCACATCTTCTTTATTCATTCATCTTTGGATGAACATTTAGGTTGCTTCCATGACATGGCTATTGTAAGTCGAGTAGTGCTGCAATGAACATTGGGGTGCATGTATCTTTTTGAATTATGGTTTTCCCAGGTATATAGCTAGGAGTGGGATTACAGGATCATATGGTAGCTCTATATTTAGTTTTTTAAGGAACATCTATACTGTTCTCCATAGTGGCTGTAATAACTTACATTCCCAGCAATGGTGTAGAAGGATTCCCTTTGTTCCACACCATCTCCAGCATTTATTGTTTGTAGATTTTTGATGATGGCCATTCTGACCAGTGTGAAGTGATACCACATTGTAGTTTTGATTTGCATTTCTCTTACAATTAGTGATGCTGAGCATCTTTGCATGTGTTTTTTGGCCATCTGTATGTCTTCTTTGGAGAAATGTCTAGTTAGATATTCTGCCCATTTTTTAACTGGGTAGTTTGTCTTTTAGTTATTGAGCTGCATGTGCTGTTTGTATATTTTGGAAATTAATCCCTTGTCAGTTGCTTCACTGGCAAATATATTCTCCCATTCTGTGGATTGTTTTTGTTTTGTTTTTGGTATCCTTTGCTGTACAAAAGTTTTTTAAGGTTAATTAGGTCTGATTTGTTTATTTTTGTTTTTATCTTCATTACTTTAAGAGGTGGGTCAGAAAAGATTGTGCTGTGATTTATGTCAGAGAATGTTCTTCCTATGTTTTCCTCTAAGAGTTTATAGTTCTGACCTTATATTTAGGTTTTTAATCCATTTTGAGTTTATTTTTGTGTATGGTGTTAGGGAGTGTTCTAATTTCATTCTTTTCTATGTAGCTGTCCAGTTTTCCTAGCACCACTTATTCTTTGCTCCATTGTATATTCTTGTCTCCTTTGTCAAAGATTAGGAGACAATAGGTGTGGGGGTTTGTCTCTGAACTTTCTTTCTTGTTCCATTGATCTATATCTCTGTTTTTGTGACAGTACCATACTGTTTTGAAGACTGTGGCTTTGTAGCATAGTCTGAAGTCAGGGAGCCTGATTCCTCCACTCTGTTTTTCGTTTTCAAGATTGCTTTTGCTATTTGGGGTTATTTGTGTTTCTATACAAATTGTGATATTTTTGTTCTAATTCTGTGAAAAGTGCTATTGGTAATTTGACAGGGATTGCATTGAATCTGTAGATTGCTTTGTGAAGTATAATCATTTTTACAATATTAATTCTTCCAATTCAAGAACATGGTATATCTCTCCATCTGTTTTTTCATCTTTGATTTTTTTCATCAGTATCTTGTAGTTTTCTGAGTACAGGTATTTTGCCTCCTTAGGTAGGTTTATTCCTAGGTGCTTTATTCCTTTTGTTGCAGTGGTGAATGAGATTGTTTCCTCAATTTCTCTTTCTCATCTTTCAATCTTAGTGCATAGGAATGAAAGAGATTTCTGTGCATTAATTTTGTATCCTGCAACTATACCAAATTCAATGATAAGCTCTAGTAGTTTTCTGGTAACATCTTTAGAATTTTCTATGTATAGTATCATGTCATCTGCAGTGACAGTTTTACTTCTTCTTTTCCAATTTGGATCCTTTTATTTCCTTTTCTTCTCTGATTGATGTGGCTAGGACTTCCAAACTGTGTTGAATAGAAGTGGTGACAGTGGACATTATTGTCTTGTTCCTGATTTTGGAGGAGATGCTTTCTGTTTTTCACCATTGAAAATGATGTAGCTGTAGGTTTGTCCTATATGGCCTTTATTATGTGAGGTATGTTCCCTCTATGCCCACTTTTTGCAGAGTATTTTATCATAAATGGGTGTTGAATTTTGTCAAAAGCTTTTTCTGCATATACTGAGATGATCATATGGTTTTTGTTCTTCAGTTTATTAATGTGGTGTATCACATTGACTGATTTGCCTATATTGAAAAATCCTTGCATCACTGGGATGAATCCCAGTTGTTCATGGTGCATGTTGCTTTTAATGTGTTGTTGGCTTCAGCTTCCTAGTATTTTGTTGAGGATTTTTGCATCTGTGTTCATCAGTGATATTGGCTGGTAATTTTATTCTTTTGTGATATCTTTGTCTGGTTTTGGTATCAGGATGATGTTGGCTTTGTAGAACTTAGGGTTGTTCCTTCGTTTGTCAGAAGCATACCTGTTAACTCTTCTCTAAATATTTGATAGAATTTGCCTACAAAATCATCTGGTCCTGGACTTTTGTTTCTTAGAAATTTTTTAGTCACAGTTTTAATTTCAGTACTTGTGATTGGTCTGTTCATATTTTCTATTTCTTCCTGCTTCAGTCTTGGAAGGGTGTACTTTTCTAAAAATTTTTCCATTTCTTCTAGGTTGTCCGTTTGATTGGTGTATAGTTACTTTTAGAAGTCTTAAAGTCCTTTGTATTTCTGCAGTGTCCATTGTAATTTCTCCTTTTTCATTTCTAATTTTATTGATTTGAGTCCTCTCCTTTTTTTCCTTGATGAGTCTGACCAAAGGTTTATCAATTTTATTTATCTTCTCAAATAACCAGCTTTTAGTTTCACTGATCTTTGCTATTCTTTTTGTCATCTCTATTTTATTCATTTCTGCTCTGATATTTCTTATTCTCTCCTTATACTAACTTTGGGTTTTGTTTGTTCTTCTTTCTTTAGTTGCCTGAGGTGTAAAGTTAGGAGGTTTATCTCAGATTTTTCTTGTTTTCTGACTTAAAATTGTACTGCTATAAACTTCCCTCTTAGAACTGTTTTTGCTGCATCCCATAGATTTTGGATGGTTCTTTTTTCATTGCCTTTTGCCTCTAGGTATTTTTCAATTTTTTCTTTGGTTTCTTCAGTGATCCATTGGTTGTTTAGTAACATATTGTTTAGTCTCCATGTGTTTGTGTTTTTTACAGGTTTTTCCCTGTAATTGATTTCTAATATCATAGGGTTGTGGTCAGAAAAGATGCTTGATATTATTTCAATTTTCTTAAATTTACTGAGGCTTGATTTGTGGCCCAAGATGTGATCTTATCCTGGAGAATGTTTCATGTGCACTTGAGAAGAAAATGTATTCTGCTGCCCTTGGCTGGAATGTCCGATAGATATCAATTAATTCTATCTCGTTTAATGTGTCACTTAAGGCTGGTGTTTCTTCATTAATTTTCTGTCTGGATGATCTGTCCATTGGTGAAAGTGGGGTGTTAAAATCCTTCAATATTACTGTGTTACTGTTGATTATGCTTTTTACGGCTGTGGGCAATTGGTTTATATATTGAGGTGCTCTTATGTTGGGTTCATATATATTTACTATTTTTATATTTTCTTCTTGAATTGATTCCTTGATCATTATGTAGTGTTCTTTCTTGTCTCTTGTAACAGTCTTTATTTTAAAGTCTCTATTTTTTCTGATATGAGTATTGCTACTCCAGCTTTCTTTTGATTTCCATTTACATGAATACCATTTTCCATCCCCTCACTTTCAGTATGTGTCCCTAGATCTGAAGTGGGTCTCTTGTAGACATCATATATATGGGTCTTGTTTTAGTATCCATTCAGCCAGTCTTTGTCTTTTGGTTGGAACATTTAATCCATTTACATTTAAGGTAATTATCTATATGTGTGTTCCTATTGCCATTTTCTTAATTGTTTTGGATTTTTTTTTTTTTTGCAGTTCTTTTTTCTTCTCTTCCTCTTTTGTTCTCTTCTCCTGTGATTTGATAACAATCTTCGGTGTTGTGTTTGGGTTGTTTTTTATTTTGTGTGTGTATCCATTGTAGTTTTTTGGTTTGCCTTCCCCATGAGGTTTTGATATAGCAGTCTATATGTGTACAAGGTTGTTTTAAGTTGCTGGTCTCTTTCCCTCTTAGAGAATTTCCTTTAGCATTTAATGTATAGCTGGTTTGGTGCTGTTGAATTCTGTTAGATTTTGCTTGTCTGTAAAGCTTTCGATTTCTCTGTTGAATCTCTATGAGAGCATTGATGGGTAGAGTACTCTTGGTTGTAAGTTTTTCCCTTTCATCACTTTAAATATATTATGCCACTCCTTTCTGGCCTGCAGAATTTCTCCTGAAAAATCAGCTATCAACCTTGTGAGGATGCTCTTGTATGTTACTTGTTGCTTTTCCCTTGTTGCTTTTTTGTTTTAAACATTTTTTATCTCTTTAATGTTGTATCTATTTTATTTATTTATTTTTGGCTGCATTGGTTCTTTGTTGCTGCATGTGGGCTTTCTCTAGTCGTGGCGATGGGGCTATTCTTCATTGCAGTGTGCAGGCTTCTCATTGTGGTGTCTTCTCTTGTTGTGGAGCGTGGGCTCTTGGTGCATGGGCTTCAGTAGTTGTGGCACGCAGGCTCAGTAGTTGTGGCCTGTGGGCTCTAGAAGCCAGACTAAGTAGTTGTGGAGCACAGACTTAGTTGATTAATATGTGTCTCTGCATGTTCCTCCTTGGGTTCACCCTGTATGGGATTCTCTGCACTTCCTGGACTTCAGTGAGTGTTTTCTTTCTCATGTTAGGGAAGTTTTTGGCTATAATATTTTCCAATATTTTCTCAGGCCCTGTCTCTTTCTCTTCTTCTTCTGGGACCCCTATAACTTGATTGTTGGTGCATTTAATGTTGTCCCAGAGGTCTTTGAGACTGTCCTCATTTCTTTTCATTCTTTTTTCTTTATTTTGTTCTGTGGCAGTCATTTCCACCACTTTGTTTTCCAGCTCACTTATTCATTCCTCTGTTTCAGTTATTCTGCTATTGATTGCTTCTAGTGTATTTTTCATTTCAGTTATTGTATTGTTCATCTCTGTTTGTTTGTTCTTTAAATCTTCTAGCTCCTTGTTAAACATTTCTTGTATCTTCTCAATCTTTGCCTCTGTTATTTTTCTGATATTTTGGATCATCTTTACTATCATTACTCTGAATTCTTTTTCAGGTAGATTGCCTATCTCCTTTACACTTAGTTGTTCTTGTGGGATTTTTTTCTTGTTCCTTCATTTGCAACACATTTCTGTGTCATCTCATTTTGTTCAACTTTCTGTGTTTTTGGTCTTCTTCCCACAGGTTTCAGGATTGTAGTTCTTCTTGCTTTTGGTGTCTGCCCCCTGGTGGGTGAGGTTGATCCAGTGGTTCCTGCTGGGAGGGACTGGTGCCTGCCCTCTGAGGGGTGGAGTTGGGTCTTGTCCCTCTGATGTCTAGGGGTGTGTTTTGAGATAGCTGTGAGCTCAGCACAAGTTTAGGTTGCCTGTCTGCTGATGGGTGGAGCTGTGTTCCTGTCTTGCTGGTTGTTTGGCCCGAGGCATTTCAGTTCTGGAGCCTATAATCTTTGGGTGGGGCTGGGTCTAGGTGCTGAAATAAGGACCTCCAGGAGAGCTCATGCTGATCAATATTCTCTGGGTTCTCTGCCACCAGTGTCCTTGCCTACACAGTGAGGTACACCTAACCTGCCTCCCCAGGAGACTCTCCCAGACCCCTAGGTAGGTCTATCCCTGGTTCTTATGGAGGTATCACTTTGTGCTGTGTCCCAACTCATTTGAGGTCTTGTGTGCACCTTCCAAGAGTGGAGTCTCTATTTTTCCCAGCCCTGTGGAGCTCCTGCATTCAGGTCCCATTGGCCTTTAAAGCAAAATGTTCCGGGAATTATTCCTCCCCATGCCTGACCCTCAGACTGTCTTGGAGGGCCATTTTCATGTGGGAACATCCCTGTGCAGTTTCTGTGTGTTTAATATTTTTTGGTGTGAGGGATGTTTTTAGTATGGATGTCTGCCACCACTTTCCTCAGTGTATGCTGGCTGTTATCCCCTTGATTGAAGGTGTGACTGACATTGTGGTGACCTGAGCCTGCCCTGGATATTGAGCAGGGCTTCCCCTTTGCTCTTTGGTTGTTATTGCCCTGTCAGGGGTACTGTCTTCTCCCTAGTTGTTGGAGTAGACACACCCGAATCTGTTTCTTAGTTGTGTTTCTGATCCTCAGTGTGAGGTAGGCGGGACTGGAGCACTCTTAGTAGGAGAGAAGCCACTGAGTTTTCCTCCTCTGGAGTTGTTCACCTCCACCTGTGAGTGTACTCTGTTGTGTCACTTTTTACCCATTGTGTTGGCTCACAAATTACACTCTTGTTGGAACTGCTCTCAGACCCACCTTAACCATGGGTATGCCAGCAATTGGCCCTGGTGTCTGTCAGGCACTGTTTTCACAAGGCTACCAGTGCAGATCTGCCAAAGTCAGTCCCAAGACTGTAGTAACTGTGTACTTGTACTCACTGTGGGAGCTTTGGAGGCAGCTCAGATTCTGACCCTGTCCATTCCTCACAAGTGTGTCTGAGTGCTCACACAGCAGGGGCCAGTTGTTGGGGAAGGGGTCTGCAATGGTGACCCTGCCCCTTGTGCACCACTCAGCAATATTGCCCTGCTTCTATGTTGGCTGGGGCTTATTCCACAAAATTTCCCAGTTGTGGACCTCCTCACTCCTCTCCCTTCAGACTGTCTCTTCTTGGCCAACAGCCATCCCCTCCCTGGGTCTACTCTCAAAACACCATGTTCCAACACTCAGCCCCTCCTCTGCACCAGAAGACACACGACTCAAGCTGGAGCATACAGGGTTGTGGCATGGACCATCCTTATAGGTCTTACTCTGTCTTGCCTGATCCCCCCACCAGTGAGGGGGCTTCGGTGAGTGCAGCCACGTCTCCTGCCTTTCAGCTCTCCTCCAGGGGTGCAGGTCTCATCTTGTTTCCTCTTTTTTTTTCTTTCTTTCATCCTACTCAGTTGTGTTGGCATTTTTCTTATCCTTTTAGGTATCTGAGGTCCTCTGCTATTGTTCAGCAGGTGCTCTGTAAGAATTGTTCAATTTGTAGATATGTTCTTGATGTACTTGTGGGGAGAGGTGAACTCCATGTTCTCCAATTCCACTATTTTGACTTGGCCCCTCCCCCGCAATTTTGAAGAGATAATGACAGAGGTGATCCTAAATTGTTGAAGACAACAGATTCACACCCAGAAAGACCAGCACAGTTGTCCTACCAATTCAGAAATCAAGTTAATTCCTGTTCAACTCTTGGAGATTCATTCCTTTGGATCACACTTCTTGACATACAGACACTCCTGGAAAGGATGAGTCCTCCAGTTTTTTGGGTTAATCAGATATCATCCCCTCCCACAAATACCCTCCCCCCCACACACACAAACTAGATAAAGAGAGAGAATTTTAAGGGAATTCCATAGGCAAGAGGAATGATTTTAGAGACTTAGACATGATTGTGCTGATGAGCCATTGTGGAGGCCAGTGTGGTGACACATCATGAGTGTCCATGCAGTGCAAGTAGAGAAAAGCAAGAATGGGAAGCCACCAAAGAAAAACTTTAAATGCTCCACAATTTTCTAGAAGCTGTGCCTTTACCACATGTTTAACTCATGATTAAATTATTTTAATTTTTTGTATTGCTCTGCAAGTTGTTTGACTGTTTCTTTGTTTGCGGAAGGACTATATATGAACTAAGATTAAAAGCATCTTTAACCAGGCATCTGCTGTAATTTTCTGTATTTTCCATAAGGTCATTGGCATTGCTGAGAGATGTATTCCCGGGGATCCACATGACATAGAATACAATGTAAATTGTGGACCCTGGAGTTGTGAAACAAAGCAAACTTTGTATTGCGCACATACAATGAAACACTACATACCTGAATTTAATGGAGTGCATCAAAGTTGTAAAGTGACCATTGTTTCCTAGACCCAATTCTTGGTCTGGTAAACTCAATTACATATAAATCTATTTCCCAAGTAGTTAAAACATGGTAATTTCCAGTGCCAGATTTGTCTCAGTTTTTATAGCCATTCTTTTAGGGGTATGGATTTTAGTGTCAAAGAGATCCATGGTAGAATCATAGCTACTTTACATAATGCCTTCCATGACCAGGGGCAAAATGTCCACTCTCTCTGACTTCTATTCCCTCACTTATAGAATAATGTAAGCTTTTGAATTCTTTCCCACTCCTCTACCACTGTGGAAAGCTGTCTCAAGATGGTAAAGCATCATTATTATTTTTCATTACTACTATAATTATTGTAAAGCATATTATTTAACAGTGACAATGTATGTGATAAGATAAAGTCTTCCATATAATTTTCATATAAGATATACTTTCAAATGATTATAACTTTTAGAAATAAACATCAAAAATAATATTAAATACTTGATCAGTCTACACAAAGATAGTTCTGTTTTTAGAATGTGAAAAAGTCCAAACATCTCTGAATTTATGAAAAATGTTTTCCATAAGAATGCTACATCATTTGCTTCAAATAATAGTTTTTCTATGAAATGTTAAGTTAATATGTAACTTGTAAGGGAGGTAAGAGTTTTCCCAAAAGAAAGAAAAGGGCTGTGATTTAAATAAGCTAAAAATGAAATTGCTTTCTAGACAATGTTCTGCTATCAACAATGAGGAAATAATGATGGCAATGATACACAGGTGTACATCTATCTTAAATTCAGACTACTATGAAGTATAACTGAATCCCTCAATGACAGCCTTATGTGCTCACATAATGACTGCATTACATACTTACTTGTTAGCATACACTCTCACAAAGCTATACTATAATAATACATACCCTATAGTAAGATCAGCCAGGAAGAATACAATGTTTACATATGGGCCACCTCACCTTTAGATGCAAGAAATCATTACAGGAAAAAAATAAATCAAATTGTTTTCTTACTAATAGTTTCATTTTATAACAGCTAACAGAATTGTGCCTAAGCTTAATATTTTTCAAGAGTGCAACTGAATTAAGTTATCAGGATAATCTACATGCCCTGTTTTGCATTTATTTGTATTATCAAATTAAAAGAAGCTAATCAAATAGCAATATGTGAAAAATAAGAGAAGGGTTCAACAAGATAAGAATTGTAGTTTTTTGTTGCAAAGAATTTTAAATGCATTGAATCCTTCAATTCTCCTGTGTTCATAATGTGTAATCTTTTTTTAGTATCACTACTAAACTTTAAACCATTCTATTCATTGTTTGTACAACAAAGAACTTTCTTAATTCTAGAACTTTTTGAGAAAACTGCAATCATCACCCAACATTTTAGTTGGAATCTTTCTAAACTCTAAATATTTGGAGATCTTTCTGGAGTGACAGAAAAGTAAACTAAGGCTAGAGGAACTTTTCTGTTCCTGAAATGGAGAATAAAAAGATACAAGTTGCCTGAATAAATGTAAATATGAAAAAAAGCACCAAACTTTGAACCGATTCTTTCATAGTATACTCTGAGTAAAATTCATGGGGAGAATGAATTAAATTCTCTCCAGTTTTATTACTTTCCTCATCAGCAGTTGGATTTCATATATAATATTGTTAATATACTTGTATATATGTATGTATGTTGTGTGTATATGTGTGTAATACCAAGCAAGAAGCAAGGTAAATGAAGAACAAACACACAAGTCGTGAGTTTTAATACCTACTAAATCATCTCATATTACGGAACCAAATTCTCATTTTCTGTTGTTCAATTTGTAAAATAATAACAAAATTTGACATTGTTTGCCTCCCTGGACAAAGACCAAAAATTAAATTGTTTGTATAGTTCTTTAAAAAGCAAACTACGCCTTGTCTGAAGATTCAAAAACAGAAACTCTGAGTAAAGTTTTTACTTTTTAAACCTGCTACTGACTTAAATTTTATAACTTTCTATTAATTTAAAATGATAGTTGGAACTAAAGGAAAATTCCCCCAGGGTTACTATAGACCCCTCTGTTGTTCTGGGTGTCAGTAATTCTAAGTAACAAAAACAAAAAGCCACTTCTGCCAAGTTTTCCAAAAGTTGTATCTTCTCAGTAGGATATGCTACATATTTTCAATCCCTCTACAAAGCAAATCACAAAGAAAGCTTACCCATTAAGGAAAATAAATAAATTATGAATTTGGGTTACGAAAGCTGAGTCATGGAT
Source organism: Physeter macrocephalus (assembly GCF_002837175.3). Lineage (NCBI taxonomy): Eukaryota > Metazoa > Chordata > Mammalia > Artiodactyla > Physeteridae > Physeter > Physeter macrocephalus. The sequence continues at coordinate 58,584,275 of NC_041220.1, forward strand.
AGTGACCAAGAAAACCAAAGACCATCTACTGCCAGTCAGAGAAATTGAGGAGATATGAATAGGATTAACCCAGCTATGGGACCATTTTGCTGTATTAAAAAAAAAAAATAGACAGAAATTCAAAAGTATCAAAAAACCAGTTGTGTGTGCATATGAGTTCATGACTTCAAAATATGCTAAGATCACAATATATCAAAGCATTTTAATAAATGACCAACCCTATTGGTCACAAAGGGGTTATTTCTTATGGTCTCTCTCTCCTGTCTGTTGCCTTGGGCTTCTTGTCTAGTTAACTTCTGTTTTTTGTTTGTCAGTTTGTTTTTAGTGTATCTCCTTGATTTATTTCTTCCTAAGTGTACACAGGTGCACTCTCAATTTTTCCAAAACCCACCTAACTTTGTGACCACCTAGAGGGGTGGGATAGGGAGGGTGGGAGGGAGGGAGACGCAAGAGGGAAGAGATATGGGAACATGTGTATATGTATAAATGATTCACTTTGTTATAAAGCAGAAACTAACACACCATTGTAAAACAGTTATACTCCAATAAAGATGTTAAAAAAAGAAAGAGAAAGAACCCTGTTAAACTTATGGCACATGTCAGCAAAAAACAAGTTAGTATGATGCATTCTGTTTTATTACCTACTTTTCCACTTGTTTTGTAAACAGGTGTGTCATTAAATATTTTCCATTGCTTGAAAAAGTTATTTTAGCCGAGTAAACCTTTATCCAAAATAAAGTTTACTGAAAAAAAAAATAGACACATGTTAAAGGATAATTAATATCTTTTTAAATAAAATGAAATTATGACTCATCATATGTAAAATGAATGTATGATTTTATTTTACTCAATAAATAATGACAGAATTAGTAAAGTGATATAATCAGTTCAAAGGCAAATTCAAAGAACCACACATGAATAGGCAAATAAAGAATGTTGAAATGAATTGTCAAATAGATACAAAATGTCCTACTCAATGGGCAATAATCAACTGCATCTGTGAAGACTCGATTCACTTGTATTTCAATGGACAAGAATCATTTGCATTATTGTCAGTTTCTACAACTTACAGACACTCAATAATGTGTTTTTCCCCATTTCAAAAGTCTTTCAAATATTTTCCTGACATTTTATGAACATTTTCAGTGTTGTTTTAACCATGTGAACCTACCTCAGAAGTAAGTTAATCAGAAAAGTAATAGAAACTTAAACCAGAATGATTCCTTGAAACAAGGAGTTAAGTGAAAGGTCCAGAGCCCTCCTTTCACACCTCCCTCCTAAGTGACCTCCTTGTGTCCCCATGGAATCACTAAGCCTCCACAGACCACTCGTGAGAAACTATTCTTCTTTGACACCATTTTTCAATGACTACATAGAATGTCATCTTTGGAAATATAAAAATCAAGTTCTAATAATTTACCCTGACACCTGTTTGTTTTCTAGAATAGATAACCTATTTTTTTTGAAGGTCAAAGGAACTTTTTAAAATAAATAAATAAATTATTTATTTATTTATTTATTTTTGGCTGCATTGAATTGTCATTGCTGCATGCAGGCATTCTCTAGTTGCAGTGAGTGGGGGCTACTCTTTGTTGAGATATGTAGGCTTCTCATTGTGGTGGCTTCTCTTGTTGTAGAGCACGGGCTCTAGGTGCATAGGCTTCAGTAGTTGTGGCCTGTGGTCTCTAGAGCACAGGCTCAGTAGTTGTGGTAGATAACCTATTTGAAAATTAACTTTCTCCAAAGGTTTTTCAGGGGACATGTTATCTCAGACTTTACATGTCCTCAAAAACTGATTTCTAAGAAAGTAAGTTAAATTAGCATTAAACAGATGCCACAATTTCTTATTGTTAAACATTGAGCTTGTTTCTAATATTTCAGTTGGTAAAGCTATGAGAAACATCTTTGAGTATATCATGCCCTTAAGGATTAATTCCTACCAATGTAATATCTGAAATAAACAATATGATGCTTTTAAAGAGTTTGGTACATACTGACTAATTACATGCCAGAAAAATTTGTACCTATCAGCAGCATATAATATTTCTCTAGTCAGTGACATGGTATTTTATTTACAACTTTTTAATATTTGCCAGTTGCTGAGTTAAAAAACATTATCTTGTTTTATCTGCATTTTCTTGACTAGAGAATAGTAACTTTTTAAACAATTTACTGGCTGTTTTATTTTCTATGGTGAGTTGCTTTACACATGTATTCTCTTCATTTTATTTTTCTGTTTCTGAATTTAACAAAAATGTTTGCCATTATCTAGTCTTTTTTGAACCTTGAAATCTTTTACTTCACATCACACCTTTTAATATGCTCCAAAATTGCTGTTCAATATCATACTTCAGGAAACACAGAGTTATCAGACTAATTTAATATCTAAAAAATTCATCAAATAATCTTTCTCAAGCCAATTTGAATGCCATTATTGTCTAAAACTAAATACTTGGGGAGGAGATAAAGATGGCAGAGGAGTAGGACGTGGAGCTCACCTTCTCCCCACAGACATAACAAAAATGTGTCTACATGTGGAACATCTACTGAATGCTGGCAGAAGACCTCAGACTTCCAAAAGGGCAAGAATATCTGCACATAACTGGATAGGTCAAAAGAAAAAATAAAGCAAGCAATCAGGTTGGGACCTGTGCCTCTGGGAGGAAGCTGTGAAGGAGGAAAGATTTCTGCACACTGGGAAGTCCCCTCAATGGGGGGGACAGAGGGGAAGCTTTGGAGCCTCAGAGGAGAGTGCAGTGTCAGATGGGTGGAGAGCAAAGCAGAGAGAGACATGCACAGAAGGTCAGCACCGACTGGCACTCTTCAGCCCAAGATGCTTGTCAGCTCACCCGCTGGGACAGGTGGGGGCTGTGTGCTGAGGCTTGGGCTTTGGAAGTCAGACCCCGGGGAGAGGACTGAGGTTGGCTGTGTGAAGACAGCCTTAGGAGGCCAGAATGTAGTACACCACAGCTGAGGGAGTCCAGGAAGAAGCCTGGGCCTGCCAGAGAAGCCAGGGACAATTGTTGGGGGGCTGCATGAGGAGAGGTGGGCCTGCCATAGAAGCGTATTTCTCTGTGCACTCACAGGAGGCAGGACACCACCTAAATGAGCTCCAAGGGTGCACACGAGCCACAGCTGCCATCTTGGACCCCAGAGGCGGGAGTGGACTACTACCACTGCTGCTACTGCCAATGAGGATCCTGTGAGCTAGTACAGGTCAGTGCCACCACCCTCCTGGGAGCCTGTCTAGCTTTAGCAGCTGTGTACTTTGGGGGCAAGTACATGCGGGAGTTGGGCCAGGTCAGAGTCTGAGCTGCCCCCACAGTGCCCACAGTGGGTCCAGAGACCTACTTAGAGGTATTGGAGGGCCTCCTAAGGAGACGGGGTAGGCTGTGGCTAAAAGTGGGAACAAGGACACTGACAGGTCCCAGGAAAATATTATTATTACTATTATTTATTGGTTTCATTTTGTTCTGTTGTTTATTATTATATTTTTTATTTTAAATTTCTTTTTTGTTTTCTTCTTTTTAATTTTATAATAATTTTTTTATTTTTCTACTTTACTTTTTATTATTTTGTGTTTTTTTTCTTATTTTTATTATTTGTTTTGTTTTCTACTTTATTCATCATTTTAATGTGTTTGTTTTATGTTTTCTTTGTTTTTTTTTTAGCTTGCTCTCTGTTTTTACTTTGTTTTTTTTGTTTTTGTTAGTTTTGCTTTTATTGTTTTTGGATTCTTGTGTTTGTTTTGTTGTTCTCTTGCTTTTTGTTTTCTTTCCTTTTTTTGTCATTTGTTTTTCTTTTTATTTGTTTAATTTCCTTTTACAGTTTGCCTTGGGTTTGCTTGTTTATTTTCTGTTCCTTTTTTTTTTTCTTTTGCTGAACCATGCAGCTTGCAGGGGTTTTTGTTCCCCTGCCAGGCTCAGGCTTGAGCATCCAGAGTGGGAGCACTGAGTCCACGACACTGGACTGCCAGAGAATTCCCAGTGCCATGGAATATTAATTGGCATGAGCTCTCACAGAGGTCCCTATCTTGACATCAATACACAGCTCCACCCAAAACCCTGCAGGCTCCAGTGCTGATTGTGTTATGCCAAACAACAAGCAATACAGGAACACAGCCCCATCTCTCAGCAGACATGCTGCCTAAAGTTGTACTAAGCTCACAGACACCCCAAAATACACCCCAGCACATAGCCCTGCCCATCAGAGGGACAATACTCTGCTCCACCCACAAGGGTCCAGGCACGAGTCCCTCCCATCAAGAAGCCTACACACTCCCCTTGATCAATCACACCCATCAGGGGCCAGACATAAGAAGCAAGAGGAACTATGATCCCATGGCCTACTAAAAGGAGACCACATATACAGTAAGTGAGATGAAATGAGATAACAGAGAAATATGATGCAGACAAAGGGGCAAGGTATAAAAACCCACAAGGCCAAATAAATGAACGGGAAATAGGGAATCTACCTGAAAAAGAATTCAGAGTAATGAAAGTAAAGATGATCCAAGCTCTCAGACATAGAATGGAGGCACAGATTGAGAAGATAAAATAAATGTTTAACAAGGACCTAGAAGAACTATAGAACAAACAGTGATGAACAATGCAAAAACTGAAATTAAAAACACACTAGAAGGAATCAATAGCAGAATAATTGAGACAGAAGAATGGATAAGTGAGCTGGAAGACAGAGTGGTGGAAATAACTGACACAGAGCAGAATAAAGAAAAAAGAATGAAAAGAAATAAGGACAGTCTCAGAGAACTCTGGAAAACATTAAATGCACCAAACAGAATTATAGGGGTCCCAGATGGAGAAGAGAAAGAGAGAGGGTCTGAGAAAATATTTGAAGAGATTGTAGTCAAAAACTGCCTTAAATGGGAAAAAAATAGTCACCTAAGTCCAGGAAGAACAGAGAGTCCCATACAGGATAAACCCAAGGAGAAACACACCAAGACACATATTAATCAAACTAACAAAAATTAAATATAAGAAAAAATATTAAAAGCAGCAAGGGAAATGCAACAAATGACATACAAGGGAATCCCCATAAGGTTATCAGCAGAAACTCTGCAGACAGAAGGGAGTGGCAGGATATATTTAAAGCAGTGAAAGGGAAAAACCTAGACACAAGATTACTCTACACAGCAAGGCTCTCATTAAGAGTCGATGAAGAAATCAAAAGTTTTACAGACTGACAAAAGCTAAGAGAACTCAGCACCACCAAACCAGCTTTGCAACAAATGCTAAAGGAACTTCTCTAGGTGGGAAACACAAGAAGAAAAAAAAAAAAGACCCACAAAAAGAAACTGAAAACTACTTAGAAAATGGCAATAGGAACATACATATGGGTAACTAGCTTAAATGTAAATGGATTAAATGTTCCAACCAAAAGACACAGACGGGCTGAATGGATACAAAAACAAGATCTGTATATATGCTGTCTAGAAGAGACCCACTTAAGACCTAGAGACACATACAGACTGAAAGTGAGGGGATGGAAAAAGATATTCCATGCAAATGGAAATCAAAAGAATGCTGGAGTAGCAATAGTCACATCAGACAAAATAGACTTTAAAATAAAGACTGTTACAAGAGATAAGAAAGGATACTACATAATGATCGAAGAAGAAGATTTAAAAATAGTAAATATTTATGCACCTAACATAGGAGCACCTCAGTACATAAGGCAAATGATAACAGCTGTAAAAGGGGAAATCAACAGTAACACAGTAATAGTGGGGGACTTTAACACCTCACTTACACCAATGATCATCCAGACAGAAAGTTAATAACAGAACACAAGCCTTAAATGACACATTAGACCAGGTAGACTTAACTGATAATTATAGGACATTCTATTTGAAAACAGCAGAATACACTTTCTTCTCAACTGCACATGGAACATTCTCCAGGATAGATCATATCTTGGGTCACAAATAAAGCCTTGGTAAATTTAAGAAAATTGAAATCATATCAAGCATCTTTTCCAACCACAATGCTGTGAGATTAGAAATCAATTACAGGAAAAAAAAAGTAAAAAACATAAACACATAGAGGCTAAACATTGTGTTACTAAATAATCAATGGCTCACTAAAATCAAAGAAGAAATTTAAAAATACCTAGAGACAAATGACAACAAAATCATGATGACCAAATACCTATGGGGTGCAGCAAAAGCCGTTCTAAGAGGGAAGTTTATAGCAATGTGATCATACCTCAAGAAACCAAAAATTCTCAAATAAACGACCTACCTTAACACCTAAAGCTACTAGAGAAAGAAAAACAAACAAAATCTAAAGTTAGTAGAAGGAAAGAAATCATAAATATCAGAGCAGACATGAATGAAACAGAAATAAAGATAACAATAGCAAAGATCAATGAAACTAAAAGCTGGTTCCTTGAGAAGATAAACAAAACTGATAGACCTTTAGTTAGAATCATCCAAAAAAAAAAAAAAAAAGAGAACTCAGACCAATAAAATCACAATTGAAAAACTGGAAGTTAAAGCAGACACCACAGAAATACAAAGGATCATAAGAGACTACTACAAGCAACTATAGGCCAATAAAATGGACAACCTAGAAGAAATGGACAAATTCTTAGAAAGATACAACCTTCCAAAACTGAACCAGGAAGAAATAGAAAATATGAACAGACCAATCACAAATACTGAAATTGAAACTGTGATTTAAAAATTTCCAACAAACAAAAGTCCAGGACCAGGTGGCTGCACAGACAAATTCTATCAAATATTTAGAGATGAGCTAATACCTACCCTTCTCAAATTCTGCCAAAAAATTCCAGAGCACACTCCCAAGCTCATTCTATGAGGCCACCAGCACCCTGATATGAAAACCAAAGATAACTCAAAAAAAGAAAATCACAGGCCAATATCACTGATGAACATTGATGCAAAAATCCTCAACAAAATACTAGCAAACAGAATCCAACAACGCATTAAAAGGGCCATACACGATAATCAAGTGGGATTTATCCCAGGGATGCAAGTATTCTTCAGTATATGCAAATCAATCAATGTGATACACTATATTAACAAACTGAAGAAAAATCATGTGATCATTTCAATAGATGCAGAAAACGCTTTTGACAAAATTCAACACTCATTTATGATAAAAACTCTCCAGAAAGTGGGCACAGAAGGAACATTCCTCAACATAATAAAGACGATATGCAACAAACCCACAGCAAATATTGTCAATGGTGAAAAACTGAAAGCATTTCCTCTAAGATCAGGAAGAAGACAAGGATGTCCCCTCATGCCACTTTTATTCAACATAGTTTTGGAAGTTCTATCCACGGCAATTAGAGAAGAAAAATAAATAAAAGGAATACAAATTGGAAAAGAAGAAGTAAAACTGTCACTGTTTGCAGATGATATGATACTATACAAAGAAAATCCTAAAGATGCCACCAGAAAACTACAAGAACTAATAAATGAATTTGGTAAAGTTGCAGGATACAAAATTAATGCACAAAAATCTCTTGCATTCCTATACACTGACAATGAAAAATCAGAAAGAGAAATTAAGGAAACAATCCCATTTACCATTGCATCAAAAAGAATAAAATACCTACTAATAAACCTCCCTAAGGAGGCAAAAGACCTGTTCTCAGAAAACTAAGATACTGATGAAAGGAATCAAAGATGACACAAATAAATGGAGAGATATACCATGTTCTTGGATTGGAAGAATCAATATTGGGAAAATGACTATACTACCAAGGCAATCTACAGATTCAATGCAATTTGTATCAAATTGCCAATGGTATTTTTCACAGAAATAGAACAAAAAATTTCACAATTTTTATGGAAACACAAAAGACCCCAAATAGCCAAAGCCATCTTGAGAAAGAAAAATGGAGCTGGAGTAATCAGGCTCCCTGTCTTCAGACAATACTACAAACCTACAGTAATCAACACAGTATGGTATTGGCACAGAAACAGAAATATAGATCAATGGAACAGGATAGAAAGCCCAGAGATAAACCTATGCAGGTATGGTCACCTAATCTATGTCAAAGGAAGCATGAACATACAATGGAGAAAAGACAATCTCTTCAGTAAGTGGTGCTGGGATAACTGGACAGCTACATGTAAAAGAATGAAATTAGAACACTCCCTAATACCATACATAAAAATAAACTCAAAATGCATTAAAAACCTAAATGTAAGGCCAGATACTCTAAAATTCTTAGGGAAAAATATAGGAAGAACACTCTTTGATATAAATCACAGCAAGATCTTTTTGATCCACTGCCTAGAGTAATGAAAATAGAAACAAAAATAAACAAGTGGGACCTAATGAAACTTAAAAGCTTTTGCACAACAAAGGAAATCATAAACAAAATGAGAAAACAACCTTCAGAATGGGAGAGAATATTTGCAAATGAAGCAACTGACAAGGGACTAATTTCCAAAATATACAAACAGCTCATGCAGTTCAATATCAAAACAACAACAAGAATCCAATCAAAAATGTGTGAGAGACCTAACTCCACATTTCTCCAAGGAAGACACACAGATGGCCAAAAATCATATGAAAAGATGCTGAATATCAGTAATATTAGAGAAGTTCATGTCAATACTTCAATGAGGTATCATGTCACAGCAGTCAGAATGGCCATCATCAAAAAATCTACAAACAATAAATGTTGAAGAGGGTGTGGAGAAAAGGGAACCCTCTTACACTGTTGGGAGGAATGTAAACTAATACAGTCACTATGTAGAACAGCATGGAGGTTCCTTAGAAAACTAAAAAAAACAACTACCATATGAGCCAGCAATCCCACTCCTGGGCATATACCCAAAGCAAACCATAATTCAAAATGATACATGCACCCCAAAGTTCATTGCAGCACTATTTACAATAGTGAGGACATGGAAGCAACCTAAATGTCCATCAACAGAGGAAATGATAAAGACGATGTGGCACATATATACAAAGAAATATTACTCAGCCATAAAAAGGAATGAAATTGTGCCATTTGCAGACACATGGAGCTACATAGAGACTGTCATATAGAGTGAAGTAACTCAAAAAGAGAAAAACAAATATCGTATAATATTGCTTATATGTGGAATCTAGAAAAATGATACAGATGAGCTTATATGCAAAGCAGAAATATAGACAGAGACGCAGAGAACAAATGTATGGACACCAAAGGGGGAAAAGGGAGTGGGATAAACTGGGAGGTTGGGATTGACATATATACACTACTATGTATAAAATAGTTAAATAATGAGAACCTATGGCATAGTAGAGGGAACTCTACTCAATGGTCTGTGGTGATCTAAATGAGAAGGAACTCCAAAAAAGAGGGGATATATGTATATGTGTATCTGATTCACTTTGCTATACACCAGAAACTCACAAAGCATTGTAAAGCAACTCTATTCCAATAAAAATTAATTTAAAAAATAATACTGGAGGAGCTTCATGATGGTGGAAGAGTAAGACGTGGAGATCACCTTCCTTCCCACAAATACATCAGAAATACATCTATGTGTGGAACAACTCCTACAGAACACCTATTGAATGCTGGCAGAAGACCTCAGACCTCCAAAAGGAAAGAAACTCCCCACGTACCCAGATACGTAGGGTAAAAGAAAAAACAAATAGGGACAGGACTTGCACCAGTGGGAGGGAGCTGTGAGGTAGGAAATGTATCCACACACTAGGAAGCCCCTTCGTGGGCAGAGACTGCTGGTGGCAGAGTTGGGGAGCTTCGGAGCCACAGAGGAGAGCACAGCAACAGGGGTACGGAGGGCAAAGCAGAGAGATTCCTGCACAGAGGATTGGTGCCAAGCAGCACTCCAGCCCAAGAGGCTTGTCTGCTCACCCGCTGGGGTGGGCAGGGGCTGGGAGCTGAGGCTTGGGCTTTGGACTTCAGATCCCAGGGAGAGGACTGGGGTTGGCGGTGTGAACACAGCCTGAAGGGGGGTAGTGCACCACAGCTAGCCAGGAAGGAGTCTGGGAGAAAGTCTGGAGCTGCTGAAAAGACAAGGGACTTTTTCTTGCTTCTCTGTTTCCTGGTGCACAAGGAGAGGGGATTAAGAGCACCGCTTAAAGGAGCTCTAGAGACGGGCGTGAACAGCGGCTATCAGCGTGGACTGCGGGGACGGGCATGAGATGCTAAGGCTGCTGCTGCAGCCACCAAGAAGCCTGTGAGCAAGCACAGGTCACTATCCACACAGCCCCTCCAGGGAGCCTGTGCAGGCCACCACTGCCAGGGTCCCGTGATCCACGGACAACGTCCCCAGGACAACAAACGACATGCCTAAGGCTGCTGCAACATCATGCTGGGCTCTGCTACTGCAGGCTTGCCCCGCAATCTGTAACCCTCCCTCCTCCCGGCCTGAGTGAGCCAGAGCCCCGAAGCAGCTGCTCTTTAACCCCGTCCTGTCTGAGAGAAGATCGGATGCCCTCAGGCGACCTACACACAGGGGCGGGTCCAAATCCAAAGCTGAACCCCAGAAGCTGTACAAACAAAGAAGAGAAAGGGAAATTTCTCCCAGCAGCATCAGGAGCAGTGGATTAAATCTCCACAATCAACTTGATGCACCCTGAATCTGTGGAATACGTGAATAGACAATGAATCATCCTAAATTGAGGGGGTGGACTTTGGGAGCAACAATATATATATTTTTTCCCCTCTTTCTCTTTTGATGAGTGTGTATGTGTATGCTTCTGTGTGTGATTTTTTCTGTATAGCTTTGCTTTACCATTTGTCCTAGGGTTCTGTCTGTCTGGTTTTTGTTTTGTTGTTTTTGTTTTTATTACTTAAAAAAATATTTTCTTAATAATTATTTTTTATTTCGTATTTTAATAACTTTATTTTATTTTATCTTCTTCTTCTTTCTTTCTTTTTTTCTCACTTTTATTCTGAGCCGTGTGGAGGACAAGCTCTTGGTGCTCCAGCCAGGCGTCAGGGCTGTGCCACTGAGCTGGGAGAGCCAAGTTCAGAACACTGGTCCACAAGAGACCTGCCAGCTCCATGTAATATGAAATGGCAAAAATCCCCCAGAGATCTCCATCTCAATGCCAAGACCCAGATCCACCCAACAAACAGCAAGCTACACTGCTGGACACCCTATGCCAAACAACTAGCAAGACAGGAACACAACCCCATCCATTAGCACAGAGGCTTCCTGAAATCATAATAAGGCCACAGACACCCTAAAACACACAACCAGACGTGGACCTGCCCACCAGAAAGACAAGATCAAGCCTCATCCACCAGAACACAGGCACTAGTCCCCTCCACCAGGAAACCTACACAACCCACTGAACCAACCTTAGCCACTAGGGACAGACACCAAAAACAATGGTAACTACGAACCTGTGGCCTGCAAAAAGGACACCCCAAACACAGTAAGATAAGCAAAATGAGAAGACAGAGAAACACACAGCAGATGAAGGAGCAAGGCAAAAACCCACCAGACCTAACAAATAAAGAGGAAATAGGCAATCTACCTGAAAAAGAATTCAGAGAATTAATACTAAAGATGATCCAAAATCTTGGAAATACAATGGAGAAAATACAAGAAACAATTAACAAGGACCTAGAAGAACTAAAGAGGAAACAAGCAATGATGAACAACACAATAAATGAAATTAAAAATACCTTAGAAGGGATCAATAGCAGAATAACTGAGGCAGAAGAAAGGATAAGTGACCTGGAAGATAAAATAGTGGAAATAACTACTGTAGAGCAGAATACAGAAAAAAGAATAAAAAGAATAGAGGACAATCTCAGAGACCTCTGGAACAACATTAAACACACCAACATTCAAATTATAGGGGTCCCAGAAGAAGAAGAGAAAAAGAAAGGGACTGAGAAAATACTTGAAGAGATTATAGTTGAAAACTTCCCTAATATGGGAAAGGAAATAGTTAAGTCCAGAAGCACAGAGAGTCCCAAATAGGATAAATCCAAGGAGAAACATGCCAAGACACATATTAATCGAACTATCAAAAATTAAATACAAAGAACAAATATTAAAAGCAGCAAGGGATAAACAACAAATAACACAAAAGGGAATCCCCATAAGGTTAACAGCTAATCTTTCAGCAGAAACTCTGCAAGCCAGAAGGGAGTGGAAGGATATATTTAAAGTGATGAAGGAGAAAAACCTACAACCAAGATTACTTTAACCAGCAAGGATCTCAGTCAGATATGATGGAGAAATTAAAAGCTTTACAGACAAACAAAGGCTAAGAGAATTCAGCACCACCAAACCAGCTTTACAACAAATGCTAAGGGAACTTCTCTAGGCAGGAAACACAGGAGAAGGAAAAACCTACAATAACAAACCCAAATCAATTAAGAAAATGATAATAGTAACATTCATATTGATAATTACCTTAAATGTAAATGGATTAAATGCTCCAACCAAAAGACATAGACTGGCTGAATGGATACAAAAACAAGACCTGTATATATGCTGTCTACAAGGGACCCACTTCAGACCTAGGGAAACATACAGACTGAAAGTGAGGGGATGGAAAAAGATAGACCATGCAAATGGAAATCAAAAGAAAGTTGGAGTAGCAACTCTCATGTCAGACAAAATAGACTTTAAAACAAAAACTATTACCAGAGACAAAGAAGGACACTACATAATGACCAAGGGATCAATCCATAAAGAAGATATAACAATTGTAAATATTTATGCACCCGACATAGGAGCACCTCAATACATAAGGCAAATACTAACAGCCATAATAGGGGAAATTTACAGTAACAAAATCATAGTAGGGGACTTTAACACCCCACTTTCACCACTGGAAAATCATCCAAAAAGAAAATAAATAAGGAAACACAGCTTTAAATGATACGTTAAACAAGATGGACTTAATTGATATTTATAGGACATTCTATCCAGAAACAACAGAATACACATTCTTCTCAAGTGTTCATGGAACATTCTCCAGGATAGATCATATCTTGGGTCACAAATCTAGCCTTGGTAAATTTAAGAAAATTGAAATCGTATCAAGTATCTTTTCTGACCACAATGATATGAGACTAGATAACAATTACAGGAAAAAATCTGTAGGATATACAAACACATGGAGGCTAAACACCACACTACTTAATAACCAGGAGATCACTGAAGAAATCACAGAGGAAATCAAAAAATACCTAGAAACAAATGACAATGAAAACACAATGACCCAAAACCTATGGGATGCAGCAAAAGTAGTTCTAAGAGGGAAGTTTATAGGTATACAAGCCTACCTTAAGAAACAAGAAACATCTCAAATAAACAACTTAACCTTACACTTAAAGCAATTAGAGAAAGAACAAAAAAATACCCAAAGTTAGCAGAAGAAAAGATATCATAAAGATCAGAGCAGAAATAAATGAAAAAGAAATGAAGGAAATGAGAGCAAAGATCAAAAAAACTAAAAGCTGCTTCTTTGAGAAGAAAAACAAAATTGATAAAGCATTAGCAGACTTATCAAGAATAAAAGGGAGGAGACTCAAATCAATAGAATTAGAAATGAAAAAGGCAAAATAAAAACTGACACTGCAGAAATACAAAGGATCATGAGAGATAACTACAAGCAACTATATGCCAATAAAATGGACAACCTGGAAGAAATCGACAAATTCTTAGAAATGCACAACCTTCTGAGACTGAACCAGGAAGAAATAGAAAATATGAACAGACCAATCACAAGCATTGAAATTGAAACTGTGATTAAAAATCCTTCAACAAACAAAAGCCCAGGACCAGATGGCTTCACAGGCGAATTCTATCAAACATTTAGAGAAGAGTTAACACCTATCCTTCTCAAACTCTTCCATAATATAGCAGAGGGAGGGACACTCCCAAACTCATTCTATGAGGCCACCATCACCCTGATACCAAAAGCAGACAAAGACATCACAAAGATAGAAAACTACAGGCCAATATCACTGATGAACATAGATGCAAAAATCCTCAACAAAATACTAGCAAACAGAATCCAACAGCACATTAAAAGGATCATACACCATGATCAAGTGGGGTTTATTCCAGGAATGCAAGGATTCTTCAATATATGCAAATCAATCAACGTGATACACCATATCAACAAACTGAAGGAGAAAAACCATATGATCATCTCAATAGATGCAGAGAAAGCTTTTGACAAAATTCAACACCCATTTATGATAAAAACCCTGCAGAAAGTAGGCATAGAGGGAACTTTCCTCAACATAATAAAGGCCATATATGACAAACCCACAGCCAGCATTGTTCTCAATGGTGAAAAACTGAAACCATTTCCACTAAGATCAGGAACAAGACAAGGTTGCCCACTCTCACCACTCTTATTCAACATAGTTTTGGAAGTTCTAGCCACAGTAATCAGAGAAGAAAAAGAAATAAAAGGAATCCAAATCGGGAAAGAAGAAGTAAAGCTGTCACTGTTTGCATATGACATGATACTATACATAGAGAATCCTAACGATGCTACCAGAAAACTACTAGAGCTAATCAATGAACTTGGTAAAGTAGCAGGATACAAAATTAATGCACAGAAATCTCTTGCATTCCTATACACTAATGATGAAAAATCTGAAAGTGAAATTAAGAAAACACTCCCATTTACCACTGCAACAAAAAGAGTAAAATATCTAGGAATAAACCTACCTAAGGAAACAAAAGACCTGTATACAGAAAATTATAAGACACTGATGAAAGAAATTGAAGAGGATACAAATAGATGGAGAGATATGCCATGTTCTTGGATTGGAAGAATCAACATTGTGAAAACGACTCTATTACCCAAAGCAATCTACAGATTCAATGCAATCCCTGTCAAACTACCACTGGCAATTTTCACAGAACTAGAACAAAAAAAATTCACAATTTGTATGGAAACACAAAAGACTCCGGATTGCCAAAGCAATCTTGAGAAAGAAAAACGAAGCTAGAGGAATCAGGCTCCCTGACTTCAGACTATACTACAAAGCTACAGTAATCAAGACAGTATGGTACTGGTACAAAAACAGAAATATAGATCAATGGAACAGAATAGATAGCCCAGAGATAAACCCACGCACATATGGTCACCTTATCTTTGATAAAGGAGGCAAGAATATACAGTGGAGAAAAGACAGCTTCTTCAACACCTGGTAGTGGGAAAACTGGGCAGCTACATGTAAAAGAATGAAATTAGAACACTCCCTAACACATACACAAAAATAAACTCAAAATGGACTAAAGACCTGAATAAAAGGCCAGACACCATCAAACTGTTAGAGGAAAACATAGGCAGAACACTCTATGATATAAATCACAGCAAGATCCTTTTTGACCCACCTCCTAGAGAAATGGAAATACAAACAAAAATAAACAAATGGGACCTAATGAAACTTAAAAGCTTTTGCACAGCAAAGGAAACCATAAACAAGACAAAAAGACAACCCTCAGAATGGGAGAAAATATTTGCAAATGAAGCAACTGACTAAGGATTAATCTCCAAAACATACAAGCAACTCATACAGCTCAATATCAAAAAAAACAAACAATCCAATCCAAAAATGGGCAGAAGACCTAAATAGACATTTCTCCTAAGAAGATATACAGATTACCAACAAACACATGAAAGAATGCTCAACATCATTAATCATTAGAGAAATGCAAATCAAAACTACAATGAGATATCATCTCACACCAGTCAGACTGGCCATCCTCAAAAAATGTACAAACAATAAATGCTAGAGAGGGTGTGGAAAAAAGGGGAGCCTCTTGCACTGTTGGTGGGAATGTAA
>NC_041220.1:58600163-58605691 GCF_002837175.3 Physeter macrocephalus
GTATGCAGGTTCCTTAAAAAACTACAAATAGAACTACCATACGACCCAGCAATCCCACTACTGGGCATATACCCTGAGAAAACCATAATTCAAAAAGGGTCATGTACCAAAATGTTCATTGCAGCTCTATTTACAATAGCCAGGACATGGAAGCAACCTAAGTGTCCATCAACAGATGAATGGATAAAGAAGATGTGGTATATATATATATACTCCATATATACAATGGAGTTTTACTCAGCCATAAAAAGGAACGAAGCTTAGTTATTTGTGGTGAGGTGGATGGAATTAGAGACTGTCATACAGAGTGTAGTAAGTCAGAAAGAGAAAAACAAATACCATATGCTAACACATATATATGGAATCAAAAAAAAAAAAAAAGAAAATGTTCAGAAAAACCTAGAGGCAAGACGGGAATAAAGATGCAGACCTACTAGAGAATGGACTTGAGGAGATGGGAAGGGGAAAGGGCAAGCTGGGACAAAGTGAGAGAGTGGCATGGACGTATATACACTACCAAACATAAAATAGATAGGTAGTGGGAAGCAGCTGCATAACACAGGGAGATAAGCTCGGTGCTTTGTGACCACCTAGAGTGGTGAGATAGGGAGCGTGGGAGGGAGGGAGATGCAAGAGGGAAGAGATATGGGGACATATGTATATGTATAACTGATTCACTTTGTTATAAAGCAGAAACTGACACACCATTGTAAAACAATTATACTCTAATAAAGATGTTAAAAAAATAGAAATAAAAATAAAAATAAAAAATAATACTTATACTTGAGTGTCAATTTGAATTTTGTGTTCAGTTCCTATTGATCTTCTTTTCTAATGCTGTACAATTTTTATTTAATGCAATTTTATGATACCTTTAAAAATGAGATAACTATTGCCCTTCATTAGTTTTCTGTTTGGAGGGTAATTTTTTACTACTTTCACATATTTTACATGAACACTAATCTATTCACATTTCTAACTTTTTAACGTTAAATTTGGAAATTTGTATTTTATATAAGATTTTTATATGTATTAGTCTAGTGTTATATAATTTTCAAAACAATTGTCAAACCCTCTGATTATATGTCCCGTATTATTTTTAGTGTTCTAAGTTTATTTTTTTGCTTATTATTTCACTGATTGTGGAAGTGACTTAAAATATATTATTGATATTTTCAAATGATTATCTCTAGGTTTAATTTACACTTTTAAAAATTATGCTGTATTGACTTTTGGTTTCATTAAAAACTACTTCCCCTTGCCTTGCTTAGAAATATATGTTTGATGCTTCTGTTGTTTTTCCACATGCCTTATTTAAATGCTTAATTTAGTCTCTAGATTTCCTATTATATAATAAAGGTCTCTGTATTCTCCTAAGAATATTTAACCATATGGCCTTTTAAATTCATTTTATATAAAATGTTCAAATGCATACAACTGTAGAGAGAATAGTATAATGAACTTGAAGATCTATTACCCAGTTTCAACTATGATCAAATTCATGGTCAATTATTTTCATCTATAAACTTGCTCACTCCTACCACAGGATTATTTTGAAGCTAATCCTTCTCATTTCATCATTTTATCTGTAAATACTTCAGTTTGTATCTCTAAAATGTGAGAAATCTTTTCCTTAAATTATAACCACAATGTCATTATTATGGTATAAAATGTAATTGTAATTTCTTCATCTAAAATGTCCAATTATTATTCACATTTCCAAAATTGTTTTTACAGCAGTTTGCATCAGTTTCTAATAAAATCTCAACATCTTCTACGTGTTTTCATTGTGCTTTTTTTAAAATATAAATTTCTATGTTTTAGAATGATTTTACAGATTAATCCTGTGTAGTCATTAAAGAAGCTCATCTGTTTCTTATATTTCCTGTAAATCAGTAATTATCAATAGATTTAGAGGCTCAGTTGGATTGAGTCAATGCTTTACAGTTTTGCTTGTTTGTTTGGTTAGGCCTCTTCAGAGTTTTTCATCAGGAGGTCCAAATGTCTGGTTGTCTATTATTTGTGATGTCAGCCCTTTATTCCCTGAACTCATAAGCGATTGTAACATGATGATGTTTCTTCAATCATTCCTTCTTTGAGAGCTGGAATATACCCAGAATGAAAAAACTTCCCATATCCTATTTGGTTACCCTAAGGTGTTGCATACATAGAAAAGGTAGGGTAAATGCTTGATTTGTTCCCAGTTTCTATTAAAATTTAGGTGTTTCCCTAGCATCTCCCAAAAGCTATCAATGAGGTAATTTTTTCCTTAGCATTATTATGAACCCATGGATTTAAGCATATTTGATGTGTTTCAATCCATGGTAGTTATATTTTTTGCTCAAATTGTCCAGTCTTAGGCCAGTGGGTGCTTATTCAGATTAACTCTTGTATCCTTTTGATATGACATTAGAAGTATTTGATATGACAGCAGTAGTATTTGATAGCTTCCTTGCTTCATCCTATATATTTTCTGCCCTAGACCTGGAAAAAGTCACTTCTTAAGTGGCTTAGCTCTTTTTCAATATAAATGTTTGCAAACCAAATTACGGCTGTTAGTTTTTCTCATAGCTGGTTGTTTACTCATTGTTTCTAAGCTCTTATATTAGAAGGTTTTCTGTATGTGTATAACAAAAATGTATCAGGAGTTCATAATGATACTTCCAATTTAAATTCAGTCTAAACTGTGTACAACATAATCTTGTCAATGTGATGTGTGATTAATTTTAACCATGCCCATAATCTTGATCTTTTCAAAGACACTAACATAATGATTTATTTGATTTATTTTATAATATAAACACACTATTAGAATACCAATATCAAATAATACCACCAACAATTTAATTACTAGATGATCTAAAATTTTGTGTGTTTTTTTTTTGTTCTTTGGGCATATATATCACACTAGAGAGATAGAATCAAATTACTGTGCTTTAAGATCACTTGCAATGATTTCTCTTTGTGTGAAAATGCTACCAAATGGGTACAAATTTTTAGTCATTTGTTTCATTTTATTTTAACTTTCAAAATTTTAATTTTTTTTTATTTTATTGTATCCTTATGAAAAATATTTGGTTCTGAAGTCAAATCTACAAAACCAGTTATATTCAAAGAAGTCTAAAATTTACCCTTTTCCACAATCCTATCCCTTTTCTCCCTCATGAAAAACATTTATAAAATTTTAATAATTTATCTTCCCACTACTTTTCTTTATTAAAAGCAACTATATATGCATTTATTAAAAACAAGTATATATTTTTACTTAGATAAATGTTAACACACTGCATGTACTTTTGCCATCTTTCTTTTCCTCTCCCCTTGTTTACATAACCACATATTCTGGAGATTATCCTGTAACAATGTATAGAGAGAATCTTCACTCATTTTGACAGTTGCACAGTATCCCATAGTGTAGATTTATAATAGTTTATTTAATCAATCCCAATAGATGCATATTTTGGGTTATTTCTAGTCTTTTGCTATTACAAACTTTACTTTTACAAATTTGAATTTACTATTTCAATTTTTTTTCCTGTGTATCTTTGTGATCAATAACCAGAATTCCTTCATCAAAAGTTACAAGGATTTTATTTAAAACATAAAAAGTTGCCTTCAGTTCTGAGTTTTTATTGTTAGATTCTGAGAATTCACGGACTTGAATAATTACGTAAAATACTCTTAAGTAAATAAGAGAGGAACGCTGTATTTCCTATATCTGTCAAAGAAACATTATGAATAATTTTTTTAAAAGTTACAAGGATTAGTAACTTGTTAGATATTGCCAAATTCACGTCCATAGGGTTCATACTGTTTTGCATTCTTATCACTTTATATGAAGGAATCCATTTTCTCCACAGCCTCACTAATCGAATAACTGGTTAAAATTTTGAATTTTGCCAATCTGTTAGGTGATCTCTGAATGTAGCTTATATATGCATTTATATTATGGGTAAGTTTGAGTATATTCTTACATGCTTAAAAGCCATTTTTTTTTCTCTGTAATCTGTCAGTTTAATGTCTCTATCCCCTCCCCTTTTACAGGATTGTTGACCTTATTTTCCCCCTCTGTTTCTTTAGAAGCTATTTATAGCATAAGTATATTAGCCCTATGCTTCTAATATAATTTGCAAACATTATTTCTGTGTGTCATTTGTCATTTTATTTTACTTACTTTTTGCCTTGAACAGATTTTTAAAAATCTTCTATGTAATCAAATTACACACTTTTCCTTTATTGCTTCTAGATTTTGGGTCATAGGAAAGTCTGACAAACTCTGAGATGATAGAAGAGCACAGTTATGCTTCTTCTAGTACTTGTGTGCTTTTTTCTTTCTCATTTACTTGTTTGATTGACTTGGAATTTGGTGTATGCTTTAAGGAATTTTGTCATTTTCCACATGGCTATCCATTTAGTTTAACAGTCTCACATATCATGTTTAGTAGATCATTTTACATTTACTCCCATCAAAAAAATAGTTTCCCAAAATATCAATTTCTCTTTTTACTGCCTATCTTTTTGGTTTTAATTTGCTTTTACAGTCTATTTTTCTTACAACTGTCTGTTATCTATCCATCTTCCATTTTCTCTTCATCCTATAATCTTTTCCTCTTCCTTTTCATCTCAGCATTTTCTCATCTTTTGACATCCTCCTATTTCTTTAAGACTGTATCTTCTTGCATTTTCTGAGGATGCTTAACAGGTGGCTGAAAATTTTTCTTGATATATAAAAATAATTTTCATAAATATGTTCTTTCTTTGAGCTTTATAATGTGATCCCTTTTCCTTCATTTTGCTATTTTTCAGAGCCTTTTCATAGGTTCTAAGGAGTTTTATTTTTCCTCTTTTCCAAGGTTAATTTTATCCATCTTAAGTATTCATCAGCTGTCAGAGAGTGTGAATTATGATTAAATTGTATGGCAGCCAAATTCTCTTCTCAAATCTTTAATTGGAGAAGAGACCTATGTGCATAGTTCTCAGTGTAGACATTCATCATTTACAAATCTGCTGTGTTTTGCTGGTCTCTTATCATCCTGCAATATGTTCTTCTGACAGTTCAAACAAAGTTGTATGTAAACCAGCAGGCATTTCCAGGTTCTTCCTGTCTCCTACCCCAAGCAAAATATGTTCCTACTAACACTAGACTTCTCCAGAAGCAAGGTGCCCTGGATGGACTCCTATGTCTGTTCAGAAGCTTTATTGGAGTTGCTGACATTGTGCAGATGTGCAAAGCTGTGGAAGTTGGGTGGGGATAGAATGAGTGGGTTTTGGTACAATTTTCTAGCTGCCTCAGAATTTAGCCCTTACACAGTAGTGAAACAGACGCACTATTTTGTGATGGGAGATGTGTGATATTTTCACACGTTTTTCATGAATTAAAATCTAGGTGATCTGTGAGGTGAAATTAGGAAATATTTTCTTAATTTTTCTCTATTTATTGTATTAAATTATCAATCTAATTTTTTTTTTTTTTTTTGCTGTACGCTGGCCTCTCACTGTTGTGGCCTCTCCCGTTGCGGAGCACAGGC